>NC_056741.1:1154181891-1154330386 GCF_019279795.1 Protopterus annectens | reverse complement strand
AAGATGATGAGGTGTTTCAGCTACATGGCAATTCTGAATGTCCTTGACTTTTTTCTTTTACTTTTAAGTCTTTTTAAGCCAAATTGCCATTTAGCTGAAACACCTGATATCCTTAAAAGGTAATTTACATGTATCCCATGTTGCCTCTGATTCAAGAGGTTTAAGGTATCACACAGTGGAAATTCTAGCTTTGACAGACATATATATATAGACAAACATGAAATGGAAATACACCAGGAAGTGATGGAATACTAATAGAATTATGGAGACTGAAGAAGTACAGAATAATGAGAGTTATTGTATCTTTCGGCTTTTCCCAGTTAGGGGTCGCCACAGCGGAACTCCGGTCTGCTAATGATTGGCAGTAGATTTTTACATACCGACTTGCCAGGCCTGACATACAACCTTCAATGAAGGTATGTCCATTCACATGAGAGTATGGTGTAGAATAAGGAATGTAATATTAGATGGTGGAAAAATTACAATGTCTTGGATGGAGGCTATCATAACAGGCATTTATATAGAAGGAATGGATTCACATGAATTCAACTTTCTCATCCTCCAAGAGACGAATGTCCACTGTAAACCATGATTGATAGTTTTATGTTGATTGTAGCTAAATAATTATCAATTCCAATATCTAAAATTATGCATGGAGATCAGTGCAGTTTCATGGGGGATGGAGGACAACAGACAATATTATAAAAAATGATACTTGCAATGCAAGCCATAAAGAAAGAAAGCAATGGGGTTATAATTCCCTCACAGGACACACAGAAAGTATTTGATAGTGTTGAGTGGAAGTACATTTCTGCTTTAATGAGAAGATTATCAGGCTTTTGGAAAGGGTTTACTCAAATGCAAAGACCAGTATTAAATTATGAGACAGGTTCTCAGGGCAGATTGAAGTGAAGAAAGGCATGAGGCAGAGGTGTCTGACATCACTACTTCTGTATACTTTTTATTTGGAACCCCTGTCAATCATGACAAAATTAGGTACCAATCACTGAATCCCCAAACAATGTTGACATCCTACAAACAGACCTAAAAATGACAAATGACTGCTGCCAAAACCATGGTCTGAGACTAAATGCTAGAAATGCATAATTATATCCTTTGGTAAATCAGATATCCCTGCAAATTATAATATTGATAGCACACCCCTAAAAGCAGACCCAGTGTTGATGGACCTAGGAACACAGATAAATTGTATCCTAAACTTTGACGACCAGGTAGTTATAGTAGTGAAGAAATCTTTCTGTGTGGCTCAACCAACACTTAACACCAAATGGAGCGGCCCCAGACATTTCCCACTAAAAAAATACAAAGTATTAAGATATATGTTTTATGCAGACCAAATAAAGGCCCTACCCCTTTACTCCATCTCATATAATTTATTAAGAAGTGACTTATGCCTGACCATTAAAGCATTCTCTGCTCCAGCCCTGATGAAAATTTTACATATTCGCAAGACAAATCATACGGGGGTTATGCATTCCATGGACCTGAACCTTATTTGTCACTTTAACAGAACTTGCTGGAGTGACAGATTCATATCACAAAGGCTACCTCATCTATGGAATAAACTTCCCTTCTTCATAAAACAAAACTCATCGCTCAAGTCTCTTCAAAAAAGAATTTGGATAAATGGATAGGGAACAGTAAATTCACTGCTGGAGTAGTGCCCATGTTCCTTATGGATAGAGGCATCTATAAAATGACTCGGGGTTCCAACACCCAAAGACCCATTACCCTGATACTAGCCCATCCCATATCTGGGGGAATTAAGATATAATACTATCATATCCTGGGTGTTATTAGGTAGGCTTGTAAAGGCTATTTTGTCATTAGCCTAGTAATCACCTATGAACCTATATTAGTGGGAGATATGAGTAAGGATAATCGCATTGTTTGCGGATGGCAAACCTGACAACCCTTACTCTACTGGAAACCAGTCTATTAGTGTTAGGGGATAAATCAGAAATACTTAGTAACATATCAGGTTATAAAATTGGCCAAGAAAAATCTATGGCTATGGTACTAAATCTTCAGCAATCAGGTGCTCTGAGGCAACAATAATCATATTTATGAAGATGTGACCTTATAAAAGTATCTGGGAGCAATTTTAATTAATATTATAAAACAATCGCTTGGATTTTTTTTTCAGGCAGTATTCACAAATGTAAAGGGATGTTGGCTAGGTGGAAGGCATCGACTTTAGAACTGCATCAGACACTACAATTATAAGTTTTAACCACGGTCGTTTAGTTAAAAAGTAAAGGAAAATACTTTTTGTTTTTAGTAACCTACTGCAATATTCCTGTAGCTATTGTGCGGTTGGACAGCTAACTGGAGAAGAATACACGCATTATCACAATCAATGAATTAAAACTTCCTTCTTTGAGCTTTAAATTGTCCCATTTATTCAATGTAATAAACATTTTTTGTCTATCAGACTTCATCAGATACAATTTTTCTTAATGCTACAATAGTCTTAAGATATTCATGTGCTAGATTGCTTTTGTTTTATTTGGGTATGGCACAAGAATACTGTTGTAAATGGCATTGTTCTACCCTTACATGGTGTTTGTCTTTTTGCTGTAGTTGTGCAGGGGTGTATTGCTGAACAAAATTGACTACCTTATCAAGATTGCAGTTGGTAAGTTACTAGTTGACCTCTTGTGATGGCCCCCATGATATCTACTTCTGGGTCTTTGATATCATGCATCAGTAAATTTTAACTGTTGCAGCAATGAAAAAAAATTAATTTCAGTACATCTCAGGTATTGTACTTGGCTATGTAGGGACCAGTTTTATTACACGTCGATTCATAGGTAGGTACTAGGCTATCTGCCCAAAGCATTTATAAGCCTAGCCAGAATGTGTTGGCTTTCGCCACCACCTAAGATTAGTTCCCTGTGCCTCTGTCCAGCAGAGCCACTGAAGTGATTCCTGAGGTAAACTTTCTGTTTCCAATCCGCTCATCAAGGTTTCTTTTGAAGAGTGTTAGCGAGGACCTCTGCCTAATGTAGATTGGAATCTTGTTCCAAAGCATGGGAAGTCTCTGTGACAGGAATCTAACCCTCCAGCATGTCCTATTTATTGTTGTGGTGAGGTTTAGATCCCTAGAGCATGTGGCTCTAGGGGATAAGCTTTTCTTTAGGTGGAGCATGTCGATCAGTTCTGGGTTGGACATGGCCTTGTATGTCCGGCAGAGATCACCTCTGAGTAGGCGGTATGCAGCCGAGTACAGCTGGAGTTTCTTCAATCGAGCTGCATGGGGCATCTGTTTGAGGCCAGTAATCCCCTTGGTGAGGTACTTCTGTGGTCTTTCCAGCTGTTGCAGGTGTCTTGTAAGATACATCCCAAATGGGGCATTGTACTCTATGATGGGTCTGATGAGCAATGAGTAGAGGGACACAATGACCTCTTTTGATCTGGATGCGAACCCTTTTGTGATAAGGTGTGCCACATATTAGGATTTTCTAACCACTTTGGCAATGTGATTATCAAAGGAGAGTTTATTATCTACTTGGGTCCCCAGATCCCTTATTACGTCTTCCACATTTAGGGGACTACCACCTATGTGGTAGTTTGTGGGTACTTTGTTTTTTCCAAAGGGGATGACTATGCACTTTTTGGCATTTAGCTTGAGGCCATGATTATGACACCAGGTGTCTATCTCAGTGAGACCCTTTTGGAGGATGTCTGTGCCAGATGGAGAGTCAATTATAGCCCCTAGTTTGCAGTTGTCTGTGAACTTGGTCAGCCATAGTCCTCCTGTGCTTGCCTGTACCTCTGAAAAGTACATGCTGAACAGGAGGGGTCCTAGGACTGAGCCCTGGGAAATGCCACTTGTAACTGGTTTAAACTCAGATCTAGCTCCCGCAACTCTTACCATGTGGGTTCTGTCCGTGAGCCAGTTGGCAACCCATCTTGTGACATAGGGGTTTATATTCAGGCTGGTGAGCTTGTCTATAATACCAGAATGGGGAATGGTGTTGAAGGCCTTTGTGAGGTCTAGGTAGGCTGTGTGTACCACCTTTCCCTCATCTATAGCCTTGGTAACTGTCTCAAAGAAGTCCACCAGGTTTAGGAAGCATGATCTGCCCTTAACAAAGCTGAACTGGATAGGGTCCAGTGTTTGGAGGTTCCCAATGTCTCTGTTAATGAGTTCCATGATGTTGCACTCCATAGCTTTGCAGACCAAGCTAGTCAGGCTTATAGGGCGATAGTTCCTGGGGTCTGTTGTGGTTCCACCTTTGTGGAGCAGAATAGCCATTGCTGTGCACCACTTTATGGGTACATATCCTGTGGAGAGGCTGAGTTTGAACAGTGTGTTTAGGTGAGGGGGTTAGTTCATCCTTGAGTTTGTGTAGGACGCAGCCTGGGACACCATTCGGTCCCATTGATGCTGTGTTTTTTGCTTTGGAGAGGGCTGTTTTAACCCGAGTGTCTGATTTCAGCTCTACATTTTTCTGGTATGGTTATGGGCCCTTTTGGGGGTGGGGGTAAAGTTTGCACTGAACCTGTCTGCCAGGATGTTGGCAATATCAGTAATTTCAGTGTATTTTGTACCATTCTACACCAACTCCGAGCAGATCTGAGCATTGCCACTTAGATTCTTGACATAGCTAATGAATGCCTTGTGGTTATCTTTGGAGTCCTTGGCAATTTTTCTTTCAAAACTCACCTTGGATGATTTTATGAGGGATCGTAGTTTCTTGCTGATACTGATCAGGGATGTCTTCCCTTCTTGGGATTTTTCTGTACTAGTTTCCTCCTTCTATTGTATAACTTGTTTATGGCAGGGATCCACCAGACTGGTTTCCTTTTCTTGGAGGAGTCAGTCTTTGTTTTGCTTGGGATAGCACGATCCATGCATTCTTGTAGGTGCACATAGAATGCATTAGTAAAGGATTTTGCAGCTTGGACAATGTTATCCTTTAGCATGGGAGCTTTGAAACTTTCTACCTCAGTCTTAAGTAACATGAAGTTTGCTTTTGAAAAGTTTTTCATGGTGGTTTCCTTGTCCGGGGGTGAGGGCAGAATGTGGATATCCAAAGTGATTTGTTTATGGTCAGATCTAACCAGTGAGGGGTTGACCTCCGGTGTGGAGCACCTGTCACCCATGTTGGTGATGCCCAGGTCCAATATGTTGTCACCTCTGGTGAGAGTGTTGACCAGTTGATCCAGGGCATTTGAGTTTATAAATTCTAGGAAATGTTGGGCAAGGGAGTTAGTATTTGAGTAGTTTTCCCAATTAATGTTTGGGTAATCGAAATCACCCAATATTAGGGTCTTTGGTAGGACCTTTATATTTCCCAGTGTTTCCAGAAATGCGGAATGGGGGTCCTGTGACATGGTGGGTGATCTGTAGCAAGCTACAATTTGAATTGCAGTTTTGCCGGTTGTTATTTGCATGTGGATGATCTCTGAAGCATCGTGCTGTGCCACTAACCTGGAGGTGTGGATATCCTTGATGAATATGGATATGCCCCCGCCTTTTGTATTTCGGTCCGGGTCCTGTGGTCAAAATGTATGGTATGAGTTGTAGCTTGATAGTGCTAGGGTGCTCTCTGGAGCCTTAAACCAGGTTTCTGTTACTGCACATATATCCATTTTCTCCATACTGAGGAGTGCCTCGAGTGCATGCATTTTGAGGTTTAGACTTCTGGCATTGAGTAGCATTACCCTCAGTTTTTTGTTACTTGTGCTATTTGTGGTGGTGGAACTGTCTTTTGAGCCTTGCCTAAAAAAGGCACTATGGGGATGGCAAGAGCCTTGGCCAGTATCCAAAAGCCTAAGGGTGACAGGTGCAAGCCATGTCTAGCGAAGCAGGGTTACTTGTCGAGCATGTCATCCCAGGCGGGCAGACACTGGATCCCCTTTGAATGACACCAGAAACTTAGCCAATTGTTGAAATTGATAATTTTTTCTTTATACTGTGGTATCATTCTTGTTGAGGACAGGATGCTACTCAGGGTCAGGGTCATACCAGCCTGGGCTACAAGATCAGAGAGCTCTTCCATGTCTCTTTTCAAGTAGTCCAGGGAGGTACAGCTCAGGTCATTCAAACCAACATGGACAATGACAGAGTCATATTTGTACTTGTTCTGGAGTGACCTGAGTGCTTGTGTTATGTGGCGGATCCTGGCACCCGACAGGCAGCTACCAGTAACCTTCTCCTTATTCAGCCTAGTGAGTGGGACATCAGTGTGCCTGACTATGGAGTCACCTATTACTATTATGTTGGGTATGTTATTTTGCCTTAAGGGCTGTGATTGCATGGCACACTGCTTTTGTGAAGTATGTGTGTCATGATTTGTTTTGGGGGGTGGAGGTTGCTTGGATGTCTGCTTTGGAGGTCTCTGTTGCTTTTGCAGATTTTTACTTAGAGCCTCTGAGTAAGTTTTCGTGTATTTATGTGTGTTTTTTGCCAGTGCTGGTTTAATGGGTCCATGTGAGACTGGTGGTGTGATGCAAGTATTACCCTTCTCCTCTTGACTGTCTGATCCAGCCTTGGGTTGAGAGAGCTTAGCCTCCAGTTTGGCTGTATAATTGCATCTCTCACATGTATTAGTGTTTGGTGATAGGAGGAGAGGGTTGTCTGTGTACATGAGGCAGTTGTAACATTGCCTCAATATGCCCAGATTCACCAGTTGGACTGGACAGTACGCCTGAAAATGTCTTTTGGACATGCCTGGATAATTACAGTGAACTGTTTTACTGAATGGCTGGTAAGGCTGAATAGAGAGCCTTGTCCTTCTGTACAGTATAGGAGGTTCTAGTGCTAGAGCTTATAAGTGCTTGCTGTGAGTTTTGAGCAAGTGCTGGGCTGAGAAATTAATGGCTTGAGTGCTTAAGTTGAAAGTTTGTCTAGTTACAAGGGAATAGCAGGGAAATGAAAGAGAGAGAAATAAGCCCAAAATGGCCAATAAACTACTAATTTCTGGACTGAAACCACTCCTCCAGTGACAGATAGGCTGCTCAAAGCTCCCCTCTCTCACAGGTGAAAAGAGAAACTTCCTTCTATCCAGGCAAGGTATGGGAAAACGCAGAGATTTGTAACACAGCCCTGAATTTAGCACTTAACCTGAAAACAGGACTATACTAGCTTAGAAAGGTGGGAAACAAGTTTTTTTTTTTCAGAAAATAAAGCAGATACAATCAAAAAAACTCTTTAAATGCATAGAAAAGGATACTTATTGTTATATATATCAGATCAGAGTTGTAGTCAATGCCACTAGTAATAAAGTAGGAAGAAACACAAATACAGTAAAAGATGAATAGAATGCAATTTTCTTTTTATATATATATAAAACAATAGAAAACGAATAACTGATTTAAACAAGTTACCCAATTAACCAGAAAAAAGCTCAAAACTGGGCCCTGCTCCAGCAGCCTTCCATCAGACAAGCTCTAACTGCACACTCCTGCTGCTAGGATGCAGGGGAACCTTCTCCAAAAAAAGATGACCTGGGTCAGTGCTCAAGTTATACAAACAAAGCTAGATTCAGCAGGCCTGAATCTGGTCTATGCTGCAGAAACAAGGCAAACCATTTTCAGAAAGAAACAGTTCAAATAAGCAGGCACAATAAGCCTGTGACCAGAAATTCCCAGCTCAGAACTTTTTTTTTAATTAATCTTTCTCTCCAAACTGCATATGTTCCTTGTATCTGAAAAAGGTCCCTTGTAATTGCAGTACACAAACAGTGGAGTAAGTAACACCTATAGTTACTGCCCCATAAGTTTAACATCAGTGATGGGCAAACATTTCATATTGGGCCACTTCAGAGTGTTGACAGCACATAGATTTAGGTTTGTAAAAATTAGATCTTATTCGATATAAAATTCTTGTTTTCAGCAGTGGATAAAAGCCTTACTACCTATGCTCTCTATATTAATATGACCAAAGCCTTTAAATCTAGACCCCCAATAAGACATCATTCAGAAATGACTAAATCTATAACTATATCAATACATTATCAAATGGATAATCTGTTGCTTCGATTTGAAAAAAACAGGTATATCTATTCAGGTGCTGCCAGTCTTGCTGAATCTGACAACTTTTGTTGATAGGATTATTTCAGACATAGTTAAAAAGTACAATTTACCTTTAGTACAAACTCTGTGGTAAAAGCACTGGAAGTGGTTATCTTATAAGTCTGTCTGACAATAGAAGCACAGAGACAGCATTTCTGAATCACTGATTTAAAGATTCAGTTTATGAGAGTTTAATTCAATCATCACAACAAACAGCATAATAATTCACCATATACCTCCTCATACTCTTAACAGCTCCAAATGGCGGTCACTGTTTAAAACAAGAAAATAATCCTTTCACGAGACCTCTGACCATTCAACATTCATACAACACTTTCATTGCTGACATACTGTAATCTGAGCTACATCACTTTACAAATGGACTAGGAGCTAAATGATGAATGTAAACAATTCAGATTCCTATCCACTTTTACACCTGCAGTAGGTTACTAGTTAAAAGGCTTTTCCCGGTTAGGGGTCGCCACAGCAGAACTCCGGTCCGCTAATGATTGGCAGTAGATTTTTACGTACCGACTTGCCAGGCCTGATGCACAGCCCATTCACGTGAGAGTATGGTGTAGAATAAGGAATGTAATATTAGATGGTGGAAAAATTACAATGTCTTGGATGAAGGCTATCATAACAGGCATTTATATAGAAGGAATGGATTCACATGAATTCAACTTTCTCATCCTCCAAGAGACGAATGTCCACTGTAAACCATGATTTTATGTTGATTGTAGCTAAATAATTATCAATTCCAATATCTAAAATTATGCATGGAGATCAGTGCAGTTTCATGGGGGATGGAGGACAACAGACAATATTATAAAAAATGCTACTTGCAATGCAAGGCATATAGAAAGAAAGCAATGGGGTTATAATTCCCTCACAGGACACACAGAAAGTATTTGATAGCATTGAGTGGAAGTACATTTCTGCTTTAATGAGAAGATTATCAGGCTTTTGGAAAGGGTTTACTCAGATGCAAAGACCAGTATTAAATTATGAGACAGGTTCTCAGGGCAGATTGAAGTGAAGAAAGGCATGAGGCAGAGGTGTCTGACATCACTACTTCTGTATACTTTTTATTTGGAACCCCTGTCAATCATGACAAAATTAGGTACCAATCACTGAATCCCCAAACAATGTTGACATCCTACAAACAGACCTAAAAATGACAAATGACTGCTGCCAAAACCATGGTCTGAGACTAAATGCTAGAAATGCATAATTATATCCTTTGGCAAATCAGATATCCCTGCAAATTATAATATTGATAGCACACCCCTAAAAGCAGACCCAGTGTTGATGGACCTAGGAACACAGATAAATTGTATCCTAAACTTTGACGACCAGGTAGTTATAGTAGTGAAGAAATCTTTCTGTGTGGCTCAACCGACACTTAACACCAAATGGAGCGGCCCCAGACATTTCCCACTAAAAAAAATACAAAGTATTAAGATATATGTTTTATGCAGACCAAATAAAGGCCCTACCCCTTTACTCCATCTCATATAATTTATTAAGAAGTGACTTATGCCTGACCATTAAAGCATTCTCTGCTCCAGCCCTGATGAAAATTTTACATATTCGCAAGACAAATCATACGGGGGTTATGCATTCCATGGACCTGAACCTTATTTGTCACTTTAACAGATCTTGCTGGAGTGACAGATTCATATCATCACTTTACAAATGGACTAGGAGCTAAATGATGAATGTAAACAATTCAGATTCCTATCCACTTTTACACCTGCAGTAGGTTACCAGTTAAAAGGCTGCTGTATTAGTCAATGAAAGTCAGTGAACAGGGTAAGTCAATGAATCAATGAACGTGAATGGAGCTGAGGATGCAAAGGCAATGGCAGCTTAGTTGTTCAATCTCTCCACCCAAGACTGCAGCTAACAATCCTAGGGAACAGTAATTAGACTTCCATCTGTGTAATCCTCCTTTCTAATATTCTGTTTACTTTAAATGCATCGGGGGGACAAAGTTTTAATAAAATCTGCTGGATGACTGATGGGGTGTTTGTATTAGAAACACCACATGCTATAGAGACCTTGTTTGAAGTAAACTCTGTAATTACTGGACTGTATCAGGCTTTGGTCCTAATCTTATATAATTTAGGTGACTTTTTGCAGAAATTTAATCTGATGGATCTTTGATTGTAGTTTTATCTGTCACGTTTCTTTATATCATATCATATCTTTCCCAAGGTTACTATGATGAGTGCTTTTCTCGGTTCATATGCTTGTTGTCACACATGCATACACACATGCATACACATATGTACTCTCACATACTCACACTCACACACACACATGGGGAGAATTTAATAAATCCTACATTGACTTATTTTCCATGTAGGCATAGTGGCGCAGTGCTTACATGGAAGTAAGCAGATGTGTGATCCAGTAAAGGAAGCCGAGGGGCGTATATGAGCATGTGAATACAGAATTTCCCATGGCATGTAAGTCACCTCATAAGCAGGTGAAATGCATGAGGCAGGTAGAGTGATCCAGCAAGCAGATAGGCAGTCTTGCTGACCCCATGTTGGTGTCCCTAATGTACATGGAAAATTTCCATGTACAGGAACTAAAATAACACCAGGGGCTGTAAAAGTGTAGTTACAGTGGCAGAAATTCTATAGAGGACATAGTTATGTGTAAAGGTAACCACTGTGTGTCCAAAACCGTATGGAAAATAATGGAAAATATATTTTTTGAATACCCTGGGCATATTTGAGAGGCACACCGCAGTGCCCAAATATGCTGTTATGGAAAGAAAAAAATACTGTAAAAACCAGAATTTGTGAGTATGTAACAGTAATGCATTAGAGGACCCTGTGTGGAGTATGTACAATGTAGGACTGCTGTGGTTGCTAACAAGGCAGGGTCTGAATCCATGTAGTTGCCAGGTACTGTGCACGGATCTGTATGCAAAAGAGCTGGGATTACTGAATAGCAGAAATGGGTATCTGTGTCCACAGATCTCATCCATGTAGCCACAAAACCATGTTGGTGTGCACACAAGAGGTAGCTGACATCAAAAGCGGGTGTGTCCACAAACATTTAAGCTCGTTGGAGGTCAGCTGCACCTGTTTGCATGGCGCGCCGCTCTGCTCAGCAGGGGGTGCATCCAGTGACTGCTAAGCTTTGTTTACCTTAGGGACACATATTTCAACAGGTCTGAATGTGTTTGCATGGTGTGCAGCCATGCTGAGCGTGACCCTCCATGGGAGTGTATCTACTGACTGCTAAGCTTTGTTTATCTCTGTGGTGTGTGTTTGCATGGTGTGCCACTGTGCTCAGCAAGAAAGGCTTAGTCAAAACAACAAAAAAAAAAAATTGGCTGAGAAAGCCAGTGATATATTACTGATGAGCCCTATTTTACTTAAACTAGGGCCATTAAATCCCTTAATGATGTACTTGGCAGGTGGAATGCATCATAGCTAGCCAATCACACAGAGTATACCTACATCAGAGCACTATAAAGTATGCATACATCCTACAGTCTGATTTTTTCCCCATACTCTGCACCATTGGAGTACAGACCTGGGAATTTTAACCTAGAGAATGCTAGGGGCTGTTGCAGGTCTGCTACATATGTGTGTGCAAGATGCTGAGGTCAATAAACCTATTTACCCCTTTGTAAGCTCAACCTGGAAATAGAAAATACATCCCTGGGATTCCAACTGTGTACCTGCTGGACAGTGGCATTGGGTGCTGATTTGTCTAAACATGGGCTGAACTCTTGGCTAGGCTTATAAAGGCTTCAGGGCCAATAACCTAGTAACTTCCTGTGATACTATGTTGCTGACCATAGGCCTAGACTGAGAAGGAGAACAGTGTTCAGGCCCAGGGTAACCTACCAGGAGCTACATGACCTGGAGATTGTAGATCACTACAAGGTGGACAGGGACATACTACAAGAACTCAGTGAGCTCTGCCGACCTCAACATAGACCCAGAACCAACAGAGGAGAATCCATCCCAGTAGAAACAAAGGTATGAGTAGCCCTTAGGATACTAGCTACAGGTACTTTCCAAAGACCAACTGGGGACATGATGGGGGTCTCACAGGCTTCTTCCAGGGTACTCCACCAGTTCCTGGATGCCATGCTACCATATGCCAGTTAGCACATTTATCTTCCCCACACCCCTGAGGAGAGGGCCAGCAGTATGCAACTCTTCTACTGTGTAGCACACTACCCTGAGGTACTTGGTGCCATAGGTTACACTCATATACAAATCTAGGCACCACCTGGTGAAGAGGGTAGAATTTATGTCAGCCGCAAGAGGTTATCACTCCATCTGCTACCAGGTCATGTGCAATGCTCAGAGCATTATCATGAATGTGTGTGCTGGCAGTCCTGGCAGTTATCATGACTGCTATATCTGGCACGCATCACAGCTGTATCAGATGTTTGCTGACTACTCACTGGTACTGTGGGTGATAGCACCCTTCAGAAAGGCATACACACCCACCAAAGAATGCCAAAATGAGGCACACATGCACAAACCAGGAACATCATAGATCATGTGTTTGGGGTGTTGAAGTCACAGTTCAGGTGCCTTGATATATCTGGTGGAGCCTTGCAGTAATCTCCAGCCACATGTGCACAGATGTTCACAGTGTGTGCCATGCTGCACAATCTGATCCTGCAGAAACAGCTGCAGCAGGATCAGCAAAAGTAAGAGAAACACAGCCCCCACCAGTGCTTAGGTTGCCACAGCCACACCCACAGGGGGACTTGGAGGAGGAACCCCATGAGGCTGTCCTTGTAGGCAGATGTAGGCATGCCCATTATGCTCTGACCTTGGCCAAGAGGCAATGCATAGCACATGCACTGACAACCTAGGGCCTTAGGGACTGACACCATACTCTGACTCACATACATATCAGTAAAAATGATGCCAGCCAGGCCACATCACCTGTACCTCACCATGTATTGTCTGTGGACTGCCTGCATCAGACAGAGTTAGCCCCAAACTGCAGGTCTGTCAACTGCTACATTCGCAAGGTAAGTCACTCTCCTGTACATCACTTGTAAGGGGTACTAGAATATGGTAGCATATGTGTGGACCTGCAGCAATGTATGCAAGGGAATATAGTAGGCTACATATAGGGTGCTACTGGGCTACTTCCAGAGATCTATAGTGGGGTACTCGGCTACTTGTACAGATCTAACAGCCACTTGGGACAACAGGTATTCTGTTCACTAGTAAGTGCCCCATAATAGCCACTAGACTACATGGCTGGAAACTCCATAACAGTAGTCCAGGGAGATGCCAAACAGTGGGGTCACAGGACAGTCGCATGACTGTCTATGCCAGCAGAGTATAGGCTGGTCGTCTCCACCCCAAACACATCAGTGTTGCCATGCAACTGCAGTAACAGTAAGTCTGCAATAATATACCAGCAGACCAGACAATTTGTCTATCTTGTTGATAGTGTGAGGGAGGAAACATCTCTGTCTGGAGGCTGGTGTGGCTCAGTGGGCCAGGGACAGTAGCTTGTGTGATGGTGCTGATGGTTCAAATCTTGCAGCATCCAACATCTTTTGCATGTGAGGGACTCATATGGTGGTAGTCCCACAGACTGTCATAACCCCTCAATCTGTTACTGCAAGAAAGCTGGACAAAGCCGAAGTGAATGGGGACACAAAGGGCCATACCTACAGACAGACATTATACACACTCTGAGTAGCCTAGCAGGTAGCTAGTTTAACAGCAGTCTGCAACAGGTCAGATTAGCTGCAGGATATAAAGGTCATTAGTTAAAGGTGTCAGTAGGTACAACAAGTTAGCAACCGATTTATAGTATAGCACTGGGAAACCCTAAATGTATGAGGAACACAGCAGAGATATGGGGCAAAATTCTGGACATTCTACAAAAAAAACATGTACAGAGAGAAGAGGTATGCAGACTGTCACCTTGTGTGTGGTGTTTCACCATATACCCCAGTCACATCATATCTCTCAACCTCTTACAGCAGGAAATCTGGCCAAGTAAGTGAATAAAAGTGGGACCAAGGCCTACAACTTGGGACACGTTTCAAATATTTGCTCCTACAAACATAGAATGTGGATAGAATAACAAGTCCTGCATTCTTATGACTCTCCTGCTGTGCATGTAGTCTGAAACTCAAATATCTGTCATTATTAATTTACTTCGGTCTTGACTGATTTTCTACTAATTTGCCAGGAAAACTACAATTTTATGTGAAATAGGCCAAAGATATGTGGCAAGAGTCTGTACAGTCTGTGAAGCTCTCTACAGTTCTGAAGTTTCAGTCACATATTAAGGTCAGCAAACAGGCGGGGAATGCTTTGGACAATATCAGGCAACTGCAGTACTGTGGTAACAGGTGCAGCAGCCAATGGCCTGCAGCACACAATACTCCCGGGCTGGAGTACAGGTAGCTGTGGTCTGGAGTAACATTATAAGTACTGACAATCACACTGGGCATGCTCCTACACTTAGTTAACTTGAGTCCAAGTCTGTTGCCGCTACTGCACAAAGACCTGCTATGTGGAAATATATCTGTACATACATACAGCTATGTTTACATATCTGTTTACATATCTGTCTCTCCCTATCACATATAGATATGGGTGGGGATGTAAGAATGTTCCCACATACCCCTGAATGCTGGGGTTATCTGCACATATACATCACAACAGCTATCCGATGGCACCAGACCAAGGCCGCAACAGTACATAATCTACTCACGCACATACTTCTGAGCCTGTGGGCTGTCACCCTGCAGACAGACATAGGTAAGCAGGTGTTGTAATGTACAATGGGTGCAATGCATTCTTTCGGCAGGCCATATTGTCCCTGGCCACATGCCTGCCTATCAAACTGCAAACAGCTACATATGGCCAGACTGACAAGTGTATACATACAGCAGGGATATTGCCAAGTATCCCACCCATAGGACACTGGGTACAGTAACAGTACCAAGCAGTATCACTCTGCAGGAACACATGTTAGCTAACACAAGGCCACTTTGAGTACTCCACAAGTACTGTGCCTGCATCAACATATATAACAGACATAATCTGTGTTGCATACAATAGGTACTGTGAGATGTAGTGTGTAATAGTGGATAGGTAGGAGTTCTAATCTCACATCCTCCAATTCTGTGTGTGTGTATGTCAATATATTTCCTCACAACACTATGGACATGCCCATATGGGCTGTCTTTGTACAATGGTATGCATTTTATGGCCCTGTGACTGGCTGCTGGCCTCTAAATTCCCTCCTCTACAAGGCCTGTGGATGTCATCCACCTTAACAGCACTGGCTGACAATCTAACAACAGATAAACACTGTGGCACATAAGATAAGTACTGCCAGCTATAGTGTGGATGACTAGATAGGTAGGGGTTCTACTCTGACAGCATCCAACTTGTGTGTGTCTGTGTGTGCAAATATGTCCCCTCACAGCACTAGTGACAGGCATGCCCATGTGGCCTACCCCTGTGCATTGGTTATGCATTGTATGGCCCTGCAACTAGCCACTGGCCCTAAATTGCCCTTCTATACATAAGCAGAATTGTCTGCCACCATCTACAGACTTCCCAGGTCACATATATCAAGGGAAGTAGAGTGTGTCACAGGGTATGACAGCATGATGATGCTGACTGTCCCCATTGTTCCTGACACTGTTCTACACATATGCTCCTAGGGAGCCATACACATATACTGGCATGCCTTGCTGACATCATATGTTTGCTGTGCTGCCTTGCCATCCTGTGCCACTGTATTGCCTCAATGTGTCCATAGTTGAACCACTCAGGCTCCTGGAACAAAAACATACACAGCTCCATGACACACCTGTCATTCTGTAACACTACCACCAGTGTACCATCAGGCAACAAAGATGCACAAGATTTGATGTGTAGTCCTAACAATTCATAGTACATGCACTGACAACCTAGGGCCCTAGAGACTGACACCTTACTCCAACTCGCATACATATTAGTAAAAATGATGCCAGCCAGCCCACATAACCTGTACCTAATTATGTATTGGCTGTGTACTGCGTGCATCAGACAGAGTCAGTCCCGAAGTATAGGTCTGTCAACTGCTGCATTGGCAAGGTAAGTCATTCACCTATTCACTACTTGTAAGGGGTAATAGAATATGGTAGCATATGTATGGACCTGCCACATGTATGCAAGGGAAAATAGTGGGCTACTGGGCTACTTGGAGAGATCTAACAGCCACTTGGGACAACAGGTACTTTGTCCAGTATAGCATGTGCTCCACAATATGCACTAGGCCACATGGCTGAAAAATCAACTACATTATTCAAGGAAGATGGCAAACATTGGGGTCACACAACAGTCGCACAACTGTCTATGCCAGCAGAGCATGGGCTATTCATCCCCCACCCCCAACACATCAGTGTACCCATACAACTATTGTAACAGTAAATTTGTAATGATATATCAGCAGACCAGCCAATTCCAGTGCTGTGACATAGAACCAGGCCACACATTCTATGTCTCATGTAATGCAGGGTTGACATTGTATGTCTGTATGCTGCTGATTGTGTGATAATGACACATCCCTGTCTGGCAGCCTGTGTGGCTCAGTAGGCTAGGGACATTAGCATGGGTGATGGTGTTGAGGACTTGAATCTGGCAGCATCCACATCTTTTGCATGTAAGGTAGTCATTTGGTGGTGTTCCCACAGACTATCATACCCTTCAATATGTTAGTGCATGAAAGCTGGAGAAAGACAGACAGAATGGGGGGACAAAGGGCCAAAACTAGAGACAGACATGCAGATGCTCTGATTAACCTAGAAGGTGGCTAGTATAAAAGCGGGTTGCAATAGTACATAATATCTGAAGGATATAAAGTCCAACACTCAAATGTTTGTGTGTAGTTAGTACTATTCACTGACTGCCTTATACAACATTTTACTGGAACACCACACATGCATGAGGAACAGACCAGACATATGGGGTGAAATGCTGGACATGATTAAAAAGCATGTACAGTGAGAGGTATGCAGACAGTTACCCTGTATGTGGTGTTACATTATGTACCCCAGTCACATTAACTACAGCACACAGCCAGGGAATGCCATGGACAATGTCAAGGAAGTGCTGTACTGCAGAAACAGGTGCAGCTGCCAATGTCTGTAGCACACAGACTCCTGGCCTGGATTGCAGGTAGCTCTAGCCTGGAGTTACCTTGTAAGTACTGACAGTCCCACTGGGCATGCTACTACACTTAGCTAACTTGCACAGTTCTCTTGCCTCTTCCTCACAAAGACCTGCTATGTGGAAATACATCTGTACATACAGACAGCTACCTATACATGCCTGTCTGACCCTATCCCCATCCCACATGTGTAGTGCATCTCTCAGTATGTACCCCATATACATATAATACCGATGTATGTATGTGTGTGTGTGTGTGTGTGTGTGTGTGTGTGTGTGTGTGTGTGTGTATATGTATATATGTATATATGTATATATATATATATATATATATATATATATATATATATATATGTGTGTGTGTGTGTGTGTGTGTGTGTGTGTGTATCGGGGGGTTGGGGATTTCCCCACATACCCTTCCAATGCTGAGGTTATCTGCACTCACACATCAAAACAGTTGCCCAAAGGAAGCAAACCAAGGCCGTGACAGTACATAATCCACTCAGCCACACACCCCTGTGACTGTGGAATGTCACCTTGTAGACAGACACAGGTGAGCAGATGTACTGTACAATGGTTCAATGCATGCCTTGGACAGGCCATATTGTCCCTGGCCATGTTTGCCTATCTAAATACAACCAGCCACATATGGCCATACTGCTAACTGCACACACATAGCAGGGATTGTGACAGGTATCCCACTCCTAGGACACTAGATACAATAACAGTGCCAAGCAATATCACTCTGCAGGCCACACATGCTGAATAACACAAGGCTACTTTGCATAATCCACAAGTACTGTGCCTGCAATTACATATGCGACAGATGTGATATGTGGCACATGCGATAAGCGCTGCAAGCTATAGTGTGTAATAGTAGATAGGAAGAGGTTCTAATCTCACATCAGCTAACTTTGTGTGTGTGTGTAAGTAGCTCCCCATAAAACACTAAGGACAAGCCTGTATGGCTATCTCTGTGCAATGGTTATGCATTCTATGGCCCTGTGACTAGCTGCTGGCCTCTACATTGCCCTCCTCTACAAGGCCTCCTGGTGTCATCCATCTTAAGAGCACTGACAGTCTAATGTTAGATAAACTCTGTGGTGCATGCACTAAATACTGCAAGCTATAGTGTGTAATAGTAAATAAGTAGGAGTTCTAATCTTACATCAGCCAACTCTGTGTGTATGAATATGCCCCCATACAGCACTACAGACAAGCCCATATGGGCTATCTCTGTGATTTTATGGCCTGTGACTACTAGCTGGTGGTCTCTACCATGCCCTCCTCTACAAGGCCTACTGATGTCATCCACCATAAGAGTGCTGGTGAACAGTGTAATATCAGATAAACTCCATGATGCATGCAATAAGTACTGCAAGCTTTAATGTAAAATACTAGATAGATAGGGGTTGTATACTCACAGCAACCAACTCTGTGTCTGTGTGTGTAAATATATACCTGTGCAGTGCTACAGACATGCCTTTAAGGACTATCCTTGTGCAATGGTTATGCACTTTTAGGCCCTGTGACTAGCTGCTGGTCCTAAATTGCCCTCCTATACATAATCATAACTGATATCTGACACCTGTCTGACCCAGACACAGGATATTTGTAGATGTCTCAACTCCATCACCACACCTTCGAGATTTGTAAGTTCAGATAACTCAGGTGACATAGCAAGGGTAGCAGGCCTTATCACAAAGTATGAATGCATGATTATATGGACTGACCCCATTGTCCCAAAGGAAGCAAACCAGGGCCGTGACAGTACATAATCCACTCAGCCACACACCCCTGTGCCTGTGGAATGTCACCTTGTAGACAGACACAGGTGAGCAGATGTACTGTACAATGGTTCAATGCATGCCTTGGACAGGCCATATTGTCCCTGGCCATGTTTGCCTATCTAAATAC
Organism: Protopterus annectens; assembly: GCF_019279795.1. Taxonomy (NCBI): domain Eukaryota; kingdom Metazoa; phylum Chordata; order Ceratodontiformes; family Protopteridae; genus Protopterus; species Protopterus annectens. The sequence continues at coordinate 1,154,311,235 of NC_056741.1, read as the reverse complement.
AACCAGCCACATATGGCCATACTGCTAACTGCACACACATAGCAGGGATTGTGACAGGTATCCCACTCCTAGGACACTAGATACAATAACAGTGCCAAGCAATATCACTCTGCAGGCCACACATGCTGAATAACACAAGGCTACTTTGCATAATCCACAAGTACTGTGCCTGCAATTACATATGCGACAGATGTGATATGTGGCACATGCGATAAGCACTGCAAGCTATAGTGTGTAATAGTAGATAGGAAGAGGTTCTAATCTCACATCAGCTAACTTTGTGTGTGTGTGTGTAAGTAGCTCCCCATAAAACACTAAGGACAAGCCTGTATGGCTATCTCTGTGCAATGGTTATGCATTCTATGGCCCTGTGACTAGCTGCTGGCCTCTACATTGCCCTCCTCTACAAGGCCTCCTGGTGCCATCCATCTTAAGAGCACTGACAGTCTAATGTTAGATAAACTCTGTGGTGCATGCACTAAATACTGCAAGCTATAGTGTGTAATAGTAAATAAGTAGGAGTTCTAATCTTACATCAGCCAACTCTGTGTGTATGAATATGCCCCCATACAGCACTACAGACAAGCCCATATGGGCTATCTCTGTGATTTTATGGCCTGTGACTAGCTGGTGGCCTCTACCATGCCCTCCTCTACAAGGCCTACTGATGTCATCCACCATAAGAGTGCTGGCGGACAGTGTAATATCAGATAAACTCCATGATGCATGCAATAAGTACTGCAAGCTTTAATGTAAAATACTAGATAGATAGGGGTTGTATACTCACAGCAACCAACTATGTGTCTGTGTGTGTAAATATATCCCTGTGCAGTGCTACAGACATGCCTTTAAGGACTATCCTTGTGCAATGGTTATGCACTTTTAGGCCCTGTGACTAGCTGCTGGTCCTAAATTGCCCTCCTATACATAATCATAACTGATATCTGACACCTGTCTGACCCGGACACAGGATATTTGTAGATGTCTCAACTCCATCACCACACCTTCGTAGTTCAGATAACTCAGGTGACATAGCAAGGGTAGCAGGCCTTATCACAAAGTATGAATGCATGATTATATGGACTGACCCCATTGTCCCTGTTAGACTGTTATAGACATATGCACCTAGGGAACCATGCACATATACTGCCGTATCTTGCTAACGTCATATTTCTGCTGTGCTGCCATGCCATCCTGCACCACTGTATTGCTGCATACATCCATAGTGTATCCCCTCAGACTCCTGGAACAGAAACATGCACAAGTCTGTGACACAACTGCTATATTCTATAATACTACCACCAGTCCAACATCATGCAAAAAAGATACATAAAGTGTGATTAGTAGTCATGATACATGCCAGCATACAGTACCTCTTGTGGCCCACAACAAGTGGCATGGCACAACAATACTGCACTAAACAAGTACATGTCAAGTGATATAGACACCCTGTGCATCAGACACATAGTACTTTGCCCTGCATCGATGGCATGATGGCAGGGATGTGGCACAGGTATCATCACATGCACAGGGCATGGTGTGGGGGAGGCAGAGGCCTAGGCTGTGCCAAACAGTTCACAACATGTATTTGAGTCAGGAGGGGTGCGGGTTAGATGGGCCATGGAGAATTGCTGTGTGTGTCTGTAGGTGACCTGCATGTGACAGTGGTGTTTGAGTGCATGCATTATACACAGCCATGCCCAGTGCTAGGCCTACACATGTGTATGTTGGACAGCTGTGGACCGTACATGGCAGAGTGGACAATTCACTGTCTCTGGCCAAGTACACAGGAAATTGCTCTGTCAGGAGTCATACTGGCACCACCATGCCCAAGGTCAGATGTAGTGCTAGTACCTTATGGTGACTGCAAAATGCTGGGGCTGTGTCCCCCATTGGAACACCCATGGCCTGTCACATTGTGGTGTGGACAGCACACTTCCCTCTGTAGTGCTGGAGGTACTGCCACTATGGGAAAGTGACTGTGCATGGCTATGTGGACTCTCATTAGATGGTGGTGCTGACCTACATCCACATGTCCAACTCCCAACTCTAACCATATGTTCCAGGACAGACAATGTGCAGTCCAAAAAAGACACTGTCTCGGCCCACCCAATGTGGTGGAAGCAGTCACAGATGGCAAAATGTGATGCATCCATAACCCTAAGCATCCATCTGGTGTTGCACTCGGAACGTGCCTGTGCCCCCATGATGGCCCAAAATATGCACAGGTGACCCATGATGTGACACCTGCAACAGGTGGTGGATGGACAGCAGTCCTCCTATGAGCTTCCCTGTCAATTCACCTGTGTGGGACCTCACCAGCTCTCTTGGCTATGGCCAGTGTCTACACACAGTGACACCATAGTTACCACACTGTCCTGTTCAATGTAACCATCCTCTGACTGTCCAATAGCTGTGGCCTTTGGGGACTGGATATGTGTGGGCATACTGACTGTATGCAGTGACACTGGGGGCAGAAGAGGAATGCCAACCTCTGGGACAGATTCAGCCCCTGGCAACCCCACCTGTGCTCACTATGGCTACCATCATCATCAGAGTCCAATGAGACACTGACATCAGGTTGTGAGGGGGACAGACTCCAACCCCCCTGGTCCCCAGTGAAAACCAAGACAAAAGCAGTACATTGCTACATGCACTTTTATGTATGGAATTCCACACAGACTCATACAAATGAGGATCCACAACTGCATTACCAGTTTTACATCTTCTCATCTCCACTCCCATGCACAACAGGCAACCTTACACCAACATACACAAACAAGTCCAGCCCTTTATAACATGCACTTCAGCCACATCCAGGTAAAGTTGCCAGTACAATCTGCCTGTAAGGTATGAAATATGGCACTATACATTATAGCACTACACATAAACCTAGTACACCTATCTTGAGAATAATATGCCAGTACTAGTGTCACTGCCTCAGGTATGTAGCATCTCCCTTTTGTGTTTGAACAGGCATCTTGAAATAATTGCCTTACGTATACCAGGCTGTGTAGCTGCTCATAACTATAAGTGAAAAGTGTTGATTTTCGTTGAAATACACACCTGTGACTAACCAATCTACGAACAGTAGTTAACTGTTCCAGAATGAAAATACAAGTATTCTACTCTGGCTAAATACAACATTTGTACATAGGGCAATATGGCAGCCCATAACTTCCATAGTGTATATAAGATCCATAAAAACAGTATCATACTTACCAGGTACAGGACCATGGACTTCGGCCACACCTGTCAGACCTATGAAAAGGTGAGGGAGAGGTATTGTCTGCAGCACTACAAGGAAATTTGTGCATATATCCACATGTACAGTAGCTACTGTGATACTGGCTGTATTGCTGACATTCTGTGTATGTGTGCACAACTGAGTGTAAACCCTAACTACCTCCGATGCAGATAGACCTAACACCCATGTACAGCTATGTACAGCAGGCCACAATGACTGATACAGTATTACACTGGTGAACACAGTATGTTTACCTGGATGCTCCTCTGCTATGGACACTTTGGCACCCACCTCCACGATGTATGATGTGATGAATGCCTGGGAGCTGTTGTATGTTCCTAGGTTCATCAGGAATTCCTCTGTGGCTGTGAGTGGATGTTCTGTTACAGGCCCTCCACTGGTGGTTGCATGATCCCTGGCAACAGCAGCTGCCCTTCATTGTGCAGCATTCAGCATGTCTGTGGTCCAGTGTCACACCTGCTCATAGGTCCGGTCCTGTTGACTAATTTGATTGACATCCCACACAAGGTCTGCTCACAATGCTGGCCGCTGCTCCCGAATATGCCTCCCCCTGGACAACAAGCTCTGATGGTGCTGTCTCAGTCCATCCGCTATTATGTCATTCTCTGCATGTGAAAAGGGGGCATGTCTTCTGCAGTACATGGTTCCTGAAAGATAACAAAAGGGGAACACATTACAGGACCAGATATAAAGACATCCACTATTACACACCTGATACACTTGTAATAGGTGACTATCGTCAGGCACACTGACATCCCGCTCACCAGGCTGAACAAGGAGAAGGTCACGGTGAGCTGCCTGTCGGGCGCTAGGATCCGCCACATAATACAAGCACTCAGGTCACTCCAAGGCAAGTACAAATATGACTCAGTCATTGTCCATGCTGGTGTGAATGACCTGAGATGTACCTCCCTGGACTACATGAAAAGAGACAGAGGAGCTCTCTGAGCATGTAGCCCAGGCCGGTATGACCCTGACCTTGAGTAACATCTTACCCTCACCAAAAATGATGCCACAATATGAAGACAAGATGATCAATTTCAACAACTGGCTTAAGTGTTGGTGTCATTCAAAGGGGATCCAATGCCTGTCAGCCTGGGATGACATGCTCGACAAGCCACGGTGCTTCGCTAGGGACGGCTTGCACCTGTCACCCCTGGGCTTTCGGATATTGGCAAAGGCTCTTGCTACCCCCATAGTTCCTTTTTTAGGCAAGGTTCAAAAGACAAACCCACCTCCATAGGTATCACAAGGGATAAGAAACTAAGAGTAATGCCAATGCCAGAAGTCTAAACCTCAAGATGCACACACTCGAAACTCTCCTTAGTATGGAGAACATCGATTGTGCAGTAACAGAAACCTGGTTCAAGGCTCCCGAGAGCACCCCAGCACTACCAGGTTATACCTCATACCATGCTTTTCGGCCCCAAAACTTGGACTGAACCACAAAAGGAGGGGGAGTATCAATATTTCTCAAAGATACCCACACCTCCAGGTTGGTGGCACAGCACAAAGCATCAGAGACTATCCATGTGCAACTAATTGTGTTTAAAACTGCCTTCCAGTTTATAGCCTGCTACAGACCACCCTTCCCAAACACAGGAACCCCACTCGGCCTTCCTGAGAATACTGGAAAATATGAAGGTCTCTCCAAACACCATTATATTGGGCGACTTCAACTACCCAAACATAGACTGGGAGCATTACTCTAGCTCCAACACCCTAGCCCAAAGGTTCCTAGAATTTATAAACTCAAATGCTATGGAACAACTTGTTACCACTCCCACAAGAGGGGAAAACATACTGGACCTGATCATCACCAACATGGGGACACTATACTCTAGACCAGAAGTGTATCCCTCACTGGTAAGATCAGACCATAAACTAATCTCACTGGATATTCACATCCCAACCCCACCCCCTGCCCAGAAAACCACAGTGAAAAACTTCTCTAAAGCAAATTTCACACGACTCAAAACCGAGGCGAAATCCTTCAAAGCCCCCGGGGCCTGTGGAAAATATGGCCCAGACCGCAGAATCCTTTATAAATGCATTCTTTGAACACCTTCAGGAATGCATGGATCATGCAATCCCAAATAAAACCAAGACCCTATCCTCCAAAGGCAGACGTCCTGTCTGGTGGACCCCAGCCATAAACAAACTATACAATAGGAAGAGGAAGCTACTACATGATAGAGCAAAATCCCAAAAAGGGAAGGCATCTCTGATCAGTATTAGCAAAATCTTCGGGCACTCATAAAATCGTCTAAGGCCAGAAAAATTGCACAGGACACTAAGGATAATCACAAGGCTTTCTTTAGTTATGTTAGGAACCTGGGTGGGAATTCCCAGATATGCTCAGAATTAGTCCAAAATTACAAAAAATACACCAAGCCCACAGACATTGCCAACATCCTAGCTGACAGATTCAGTGCAAACTTCCCCCCCCCCCCATCAAAAGGGCAAATATCTATCCCAACAGAGTGCTGCCCTCCTGACATCTCAGATGCTCAGGTAAGAGCCGCCCTCTCCAAAGCAAAAAACACAGCATCAATGGGACCAGATGGTGTCCCGGGCTGCGTCCTACATGAACACCAAGAAAAGTTAAACCCAAACATAAAACTACTGTTCAATCTTAGCCTTACTACAGGATATGTACCCAAAGAGTGGCGTACAGCAACAGTGGTCCCTCTCCACAAAGGTGGTGCCTCAACAGATCCTGGAAACTATCGCCCCATAAGCCTGACTAGCTTGGTCTGCAAAGCTATGGAAAGGATCATCATGGACCTCATAAATAAAGATATTGGGGACCTACAGACACTGGATCCTACCCAGTTTGGCTTTGTTTAGGGCAGATCCTGCCTCTTAAACCTGGTCGATTTCTTTGAAACAGTCACCAAGGACATTGACGAGGGGAAGGGGGTCCACACAGCCTACCTAGACCTTGCAAAAGCCTTCGATACAATACCCCACTCTGGCATTATAGATAAGCTCACCAGCTTAAATATAAACCCCTATGTCACTAAATGGGTTGCAAACTGGCTCAAGGACAGAACCCACATGGTTAGAATTGCTGGAGCCATGTCAGACTCCAAACCAGTTACAAGTGGCGTCCCACAAGGCTCAGTCCTGGGACCTCTCTTGTTCGGTATATATTTCTCGGCAGTACAGGCCGACACGGAAGGACTGTGGCTGACCAAGTTCGCAGATGACTGCAAACTGGGCACCATAATCAACTCTCCAGCCGACACAAGCATCCTCCAAAAGGGCCTCATAGAAACAGACAACTGGTGCCAGAGCCATGGCCTCAAGCTAAACGCCAACAAGTGTATAGTCATCCCCTTTGGCAAAAACAAAGTGCCACAAATTACCACATAGGTGGTAATCCATTAAGTACAGAAGAAGTCATTAGGGACCTGGGGACCCAAGTTGATAGCAATCTCTCATTTGACAACCACGTGGCCAAAGTGGTTAGAAAAACATTTTATATAGCCCACCTAATCATGAAGGGATTCACATCTAGATCAGGGGAGGTCATCGTGCCTCTTTACTCATCCTCATCAAGCCCATAATTGAGTACAATGCCCCTTTTGGGATGTACCTTACCAGACACCTGCAGCAACTGGAAAGACCCCAAAAGTACCTCACCAAGAGGATCAAAGGGCTCAAACAGATGCCATATGCTGCCCGGTTAAAGAAACTCCAGCTCTACTCAGTGGCATACCGCCTGCTCAGAGGCGATCTGTGCCTGATGTATAAAGCCATGTCCAACCCGGAATTAATGGACATGCTGCACCTCAGAAAATCCAAATCCCATCGAGCTACGCGTTCGAGAGACTTGAACCTCAGCACTGAAATAAATAGGACATGCTGGAGGGACAGATTCATAACCCAGAGGCTCCCTTCACTCTGGAATAAAATCCCAGTCCAGGTTAGGCAGAGTCCCAAATTGACTCTCTTCAAGAGAAATCTTGATGAGTGGATGGGAGATTGTAGGTTTACCCCAGCTATCACTTTTGTGTCATTGTTAGACAGAGGCACAGTATACTAACCTCAAAAAAAGGCATAGCAAAATTAATTTAAAATGGGTGGCGAAAGCCAAACACACTCTGGCTAGGCTTATAAATACCCTAGGGCAGATAGCCTAGTATGAACCTGTGAACCTATGTACAGATCTAGCACACCCATAATGGCCTGCTCTACTCACAGCTCCTCACACACTATACCCCACAGTCTGGCAACACTCTACGTGTGTGGATACCACCAAGATAGTAGCAATACTGGGGTATGTCCCTGTGTCCCATGACAGATTCTGCTGTATGTTCCAATACCCAGCACTGCAGTCTACTGTGGTGTGTCCCCTATTGGCAAATTCACACTATGTCATATGGCCACTGCCAGACAATTAACAGTGTGCTATTACAACTATATGGGGACAGTGCAGCTTCACCAGTGTGCCAAAATGACAGAAAATAATGCAAACCTGCTATAGTATATGTTCCCTGTAGGCATCATACCTCCCAACTATACAGATGTTTGCAGAGTGCCAGGATGTTTGCCTCATAGTTTTGGTCACTTTCACAGAAATTTGTGGATCTCTAATAAATATTAAAACACCATCACTGAGTTTGGGTCTTGGTCCTCACATAAATTATGGCTTTGTCTTGCTTTCATGCCGTAAGAGGTCAACCAAACAGGAACATATGTCAACAGAAACAGGGACTTAGCCAGAGTACATCTGGGACATTCAGGGGCACTTTTAAAATGTTAGAACTATGCATGTGAGACAGTGACTAAATGAGGGAGGTGACTTACAGTACATCATTTGACGTTACAGGAGTGTAAACCCTTACTCATTGTCACAATGTATTATGTACAATTCACTAGCTTTCCTACAACAGCCGACTGTTGTAGGAGGAATTGACAGGGATAGATCTGAGATGTGATTGAAAATCAGGGAAAGTTGAGAGGTATGCCTGTAGGTATAAGACAGCAGAGTATCACTAACGTGTCATTACCATAGATCTAAGACAGGCTTACTATTGTAATCTCTATTCCCCATACCTCTAGCCTCCCATGCATATCCTGTTATATGGTGAAATCTATTACATACCTGGTGGAGTGCAATACTCCTTTTTTGAACTTTGCTCCTGGCAGTCTTTTGGAAATACACTCTCCGTGTGAGTTAAGTCTCATACAGACATGTTCCCTATAAGCAACTTCTTGCCTTTTAAGGTACCGATCATTAGCAGGTAATTGCCTCTGCACCAATTTGTGGCTTAGAATTGCTAATCGTGGCCAAAACAACTGAATTGTATTATCATTGGCCAATGACATGCCACCACAGTGCAATATACAAGGCCTTCATGTAGACCTGGGCCCCTTTCTTAGTTGTTCAGATTGACATTACTGAGGTGTGGAGAGTACAGCATCGCAGAGGGTAGGTACCATAAATGTCAAATGTAGAGATTTATGGAGTGTGTCCACGGTTTTGCCTCATATCTGGTCAGTGTCACATGAAATCATGGTCATCTGGCAGTTCACTGGCAAACATCATGGGTTGATGTCAGTAAGGAAAGAGATACACTTGTGTGTCAGACTTTATATCCATCAGAATATGCATGCTAATGCAATAGCTGTTATTCTATCAACCTACAATCTTTGTAGGTGCAAACCGTTACACATGTCCCTATCTGTGAACCTTAGTCCCCCATTACATATGGCTGTTTCAGAGATCCCTTGTTCTAGAGGGTTGGGAGGTCTGTAGCAGCTAACTTTACAGACAGCTGTGTATGCTACAGGCTGTGCACATATGGGGGAGTGTGGGCACTTTTCAGGAAAGCAAGCTGTATATGTAAATATGGCAGCTGTGTCAGCCCTGCCATTATGGCAGGGCCAGTGTAAGGGTACCCTGTACAGTCCGATCAAGGCATGTGATTAAGGTACATCTGTTATGCAACAGTGCAATAACAGACTAGTAGGCAACATATAGTTAGCCTATACGGATATGTACAGTGTGTCCATATCTGCATGCCTCTGACTTGCAAAACCGGGTAACAGTTCATTAACTAGCAGGAACCTGTGCGGATTAGGATTGCATGACTCAGTCATTACTTGCTGTCTTCACAATAATGTAATTGAACTGCAACACAAAACTGGATTTAAACCTAGGACTGTGTGTGGCAAAATGCACTATATGCAAAGCATTTAACAGACTGCACTACTGAGTCACTGCAAATTCATGTGCATTTGCAAGATATATGTATGCATATGCAGGCTGTGACAAACATTTATACATCCATCAGTATGTGTATGGTTTTATATAGCTATATCTCTGCACCAGGGTCCCAGTTGTACATGTACTTTGCCATTGCTGCCTTAGCAGGTGTCTTTCCACAAGCTGCTGATAAATGACACATATACCTGCTGTCACAGGCCTCACTTACATCCATTATTATGTATTTGGCTGTCTACTGGTGTATTATTGCACTAGATTCCAAGGTGCACTCCCATTTTTCCCATTAGTTTTTATTTCAGTTACATGCCTAATGACTACAAGTGGCAATCAGTATGTTTTTCTGGAAACATGTGTTTTAAATCAGGTCTGTATGGCATGGTGGGTTAACGAAGTGGGCTGTAAGCGAGAAGGGCCCAGATTTGAAACTTGGCAGAGGTGTTTCTTTTTTACATGTGTCTAACAATGTAATAAACATATTTAATCATTAAAGCTTATTAAAGCTTAGCTAAGAGAAGCGCCATGACACTTAGCTCTGTTCAAATCTGCGCTAAAACAATATAAATAAACAAAAAAGGGGTGATGGGAAAGTGGTGAAATGGGGGTAAGCAAAGGGAAAACATAGTGAAAGGCAGTTAGGGATGTACAGGAAGGGTGTAGGAATAAAACCATAGCTATCCATATGTTGTACAGCAACAGCTGTGCATTTTGACAGATTTTGTAAATTAATTTGGTCTTTCACACCCCAGAGAGAGGGGTGAGGCAATATAACTGTGTTGTCCACCCAATTAGAGCAGATTAGCAGTGTCCAGTGAGCATGTGTGTGACATGGAGAGCTATGTATGGGGCAATATTTTTTGGGACATGTGCCCATTTTTTTAATGTGAGATTGGAATGTAGTGGAAGGGACAGAGGTACATGTGGGGAGGTAAGTTGGGTAGGAGAGGATGTGTTTTCAGACAGACAAGACGCAGACAGGGGTGGTGTGTGACACATGAGGGAGTAAACACATTGGATGGGGAGGGTGTTGTGGAATGCAAGTCGCACGTGCATCCAGACGGCAGCAACATGACTCACATCCCCACCCATGGGACAGCCAACATTGCTCCTTCACTGCCTCGAGGGTGGCTGTGCTGGAGCCTGGGTGTCAGGGCGAGCATACCCCACCAGGTCAGCCAGTGTGATCTAAATCTGGCACAGGCAGTGTTCATACCTCTGGTGAACAATCCTGCACACCATGACCGTCAGTTGATCCTGGGTGACTGTAGCCCCTTTGCCACCACTCCTAAGGGGAGGCCGGGCCCCATCTCCTAATGTGGTTCCACCCAATGCCACAGGTGATACAGGGGCATATTATTTGAAACACAATAAATAACATAACAGTCAGTATAACAGCATGCTAGTAACAGTTACAGTATAAGGCCAACAAAACAGGTAATTTAACAAGATATGTTAATATGCATCCATTATAATACATGACAATAATAAAACACATGCCCCAAAAAACTGTGAATATAACAACATATGTTAATAGTAAACCATAACCAATGAATAACAGTAATAAATAAATGAAGATAAGGGGTGGGGAGAGAGAGAAAATCAGTTCATTAGTAACATTGCAGCTTACTTCCTTGACAACAGTACTACTATCTACTCTACGAGTCTGTATTTTCTTTATGTGTACAGTGAGTATAAGTCTCCTGTAGCTGATGTAGCACATACATAGTTCTCCGACTATATGCATGGGACACTATGGGCCAAATGATAACAACTACAGGTACACACCTACACAGAACACCTGCACATCAGATGGACCTATATAACTACCACAGTGTTCTGTGGGCTGAAATGGTGATACTTTGCAAGCTAAGTACTCATTGCCATGGTATTCCTGTAACAGGCAGATTACACACTATTAATTACACAACGTGAAATCATGACACTTCAAAGACATGTATGTTTACAGTACAGACACTAAACAGCAGTCATGCCTTGGTTGGCAGGCATGGGAATAGAAACCAATAGCACTGACTGTAGGGGACATCTGCATGGAATGTATTACTCGACTGCAGAAACTTTTTATAGACACTCCAGGCATACAGCTAAACCAGGGTTACACATATTATTTCTGACTGCATTGATGATTTTTCACATTCTTGCTAATTATTTTAACAGTCTGGGAAATCTAAATGCACAATTATCTACTCATAATATGGGCTACATCACCCATTTACCTGTAGTTCCTGTGGAGAGGGAATTTGTGAGCATTACATGGGGAGGGAAGGTGGCCTAATGGTTAAAGTGTTTGCCTTACAAACACAAGGTGCAGGGTTTGAGTCTCACAAGGTATAATTGGCTAGGCTTAAAATGGCGCGCAAGGGCAGTTAGCTTAGTACTAACCTATGAACCTATTATATTGCAATATTTAGTGCTACATAGCACTGGATTTGAACCCTGTTCTGTATGTGACAAAATGTACTATATAGAGAGCATTTAACAAACTGTGCTACTAAGTCACTGCTGATTATTGACTGATATTTGCCTAGAGCTTACCTGAAACCAAAATATGACCTGTCAGTACTACTACAGTGTTATACTAGACTGCAGTGACAGTAGAACACACATGCAAAAAATACAAACATAATGCATATAGTAGGTGCCCTATATATCAATATAAACAATGCTGATGTACACAATTTATTGTTAGTGGGTTGAAATATTTGAGAAGTCAACAAACATTATCAGTTCATGGCATGGGCTGCCTCACCCATATACCTTGATTATCTGATATTTGTGGATGACAGAACATTATCTGAATGATATTTGGCCTAGAGACAGCCTTGAATGGTACTATATGAATTAAACAATACAAATGGCAGACATTAGATTTGCATTCTACAGCTATTACAATGTTATACTTGACTGCAGTACCTTACCTTACGGCATGAATGCATACAGCTCTACTGCAATGGTTACGAGACAATCCTGATGTACACCACTTTCCTTGGTGTTGGAATTGTTTCATGTTTTACTGAAGAACACTTGGCATTAATTATTTCTCACAATACAGCTCTAATTCCACATTTATTGCACTACAGACTTTATTGTATATACTTCAATGCAGTTACTGGTATTGTTTCATGTTTTTATTGCACAACAGTTGGCATTATTAATTTCTTGCAATACACTTCTAATTCCACATTTATTGCACTACAGACTTTATTGTATATACTTTCATGCAGTTACTGGTATTATTTCATGTTTTTATTGCACTACAGTCAGCATTATTCACTTCTTGCAATACAGCTCTAATTCTACATTTATTGTACTACAGAATTTATTGTATTTCATCCAGTTAATGCTTTACCTTTTCTTGTTTATTTCACTACAGTTAGCATAATGCATCCATACTCACCACACTCACGGTGCAACCTGGCCAGCCACCCAGTGTGCAACTCACCATTGCAAGGCCCACTCTTCTGAAGCTGTTGGGAAAGAAGCACACCATTATGCATACCAATTTAGCAGACATTCAAATTAGATATTGGTGAAACAAAGGTAAAATTACTTACATACCTGTGGGGCATTCCCTGCCCAAGCTTCTTGGACCCAGGTGTAAAAGAGTTCCTTCTTTTGTTGTTTCAGGTCATCATGGTGGTGATGACACTGCTCACCTGTGTGGGGGATACCAGTAATACTGGTGAGTTCTCTGGCCAGCCAGTTCCAGGCCTCTGCCTTACATTCTGAGCCCTGTAAACCTCTTTGCAGCAGCTGATCATCATGGTTTTTAACTAGTAGTCCAACCATGACCCTGGACTCCAGAATGCCCCAACGTTGTACCCGAAAGCACGCAACTTCACCAACACCAGCCATAGCACCCATCAGAGAAAGAAATACAATGGATTCTGCTGTATTCCTGCCTTTTGGGATTAATATAGGCTGTTTTCCTACCTCTACACATCATTGGGCAACATTCAGAAAAGCTCTGCATTGCTTAGCACTGCACAAACTAGCGCAGCTGAGCTAAGAAGTGGGAAAACTCAGAGAACAGTAGTCTTAGCAGAGCTTAGCAGCATGCAAACCAGCCAAGCAGAGCTGAGCAGCAAATAAACATTGGCAGTGGTTATCATGTTTATGTGATGTTTAGCAGGTCTCAGTAGAGCTTAGCAGAGTGTAGCGGAGCCATATTTTAAATTAGTCTACAAAATTTGTATATTAAAATTGAATACTAATTTCCCTTCCAGGCATTCAAATCCTGGACCTACTGCACATGAAGCCATCACTCTACCCATTTAGTTATGTTGATATTAAGAAATCTGGTATACCTTCATGTATGCTACTGAACTACTTACAGTCAGTGCAGAGTTCCATGCCGTGACGTGCAAACATGCTTAGATATGCTTAAATATCAAATTTAAATAAATAATTAATGACATCCAGTTTCTATTTTTAGATGTATGGCAGGTATCTGCTGTCTTATTTGTGGGTGCTTCTTAGCACTGATGCACACTGAGCCAGGTCATGCAAACATGCTTTTTAAAAATTAGATAAAAATAAAACAGTAGCATAGTGCAGAGAGTCTCTTACTCCTCTGAGAACATGGTTATCACTACACCACTCCCTGCACTGATTCAATAACTGTGTTCCTCAGCTCTTCCTCGGCAATACATCATCATTAATATGTATGGTGTACTGCTGAGGTGGAAGCATGTAGACAGACATGGTAACATTCCGTGTAGGCTCTACACTGTGCCTACACTGATTTTATTAAATCCTGGGGATTATCTATATGACATCTCTTGGTTTATTTGCAATTCTAGGTGATAATTGTTCTTATGAATCTGGACTGTGTCATTGTTCAACAGGGCCTTAGACTAGTTCAGTTATCTGGTTTACCAACTGGTTACGGAATGAAACAAACAAGGAAGTAAAAAATACACCACCTGCCTTTTTAGAATGATTTATAAATTATAAGAAATGTTGTTTTCATTCTGCTCTTATTATGTTTTACATATTTTATTTATATGTTCGGATATTTCATGTAACATTGTCTCTGGCCCAGGTTGAGACTGAAAAACCTTTGAGTTATGAAATTAAAAGAAGATTAAATAAATATGCTTATGCATAATCATGCACTAAGTTTATATTATATTATATTCTCTGTTTACCATCTTTCCCTTCTCCCCTTATTCCTTCTAAGCTAAGTCTCATCAGCAGACTACAGTGACTTGGCCCAAATGTACCTGTTCTAGTTCTTTAAAAATGTTTGACCTCAAAGCAGTCTTACAGCTCTAATTATTGCAAGTGGTACACAAACGATATATATCATTTCAGTATGCCTTTTAATTAGACTGATGTGTAACAACCACCTAAACCAGAATTGTTGCTATTAACTCGTTACAGTATTTATTATAAGTGCTCCATTCTTTATCACCCAAGCATCTAATTGACGTATTTTTGTAAGTGGCATATTGTACTTCTTAGGTGACCTCGGAATAAAGAACCATTGCTCATTCAGCTAACCATCTGCTCAACAAAATCCACTAAATAAAAAACCTGGTTAAAAGTCTGCAGCACAAAACAACATATTGCAGGTATATTTTGTAGGCTTTTTTGCAGTTCCCATTTTGAAAATAATCATACAGGGTGAGGTGTAGATTATGTACTGACAACAGCATACCCAGGTACAATAGGAACTCTGCTTTTAAACATACTTGGTTAGGTGGTAATATAGTCATCAAAATATAACCCTCACCTCAGAATGTTGTTATCAGAGTATATAACCCATGCTTCCAAATGTGTCATTGCTGACATAAAACTTGTAAGTGTTCATTAAAGTTCCAAAAAAGGTTTATAACAGGAAGAATTAATAAAGTCCACATCTACAACATTAGCTCTAGTAATTAACATAAAATAATGAAGCCCTTATTTATGACACTGGTTTAATAATTAATGCTGTGTCCTTTCCCTCAAACAAGTAGCTGCAGCATTACTTTGCCTAGCAATAATCATATTATCCACTTCTTAGACTGTTTACATGAATAAAGATTTTCTTGACCCACTTGAAACAGTTTAGTTTTTCATGATGGCACACAAATGGCAGGATTTTTCTTTTCAAGTACCCAGTGACATTCTTGCATTTAGTTACCTTATTAAAGTAATAAATGTTATATGACATCATTTTGAACTATCCCATGGTCAATTGTCTCATGTGATACATATGGAAGCTTATCTAACAAGATTATAATACAGACTATCCTACACAGAAGCACTTTCTCAATTAAGTATGAATAAAAAAAAAATAAAGTAATCAGTAGTACAGAAAAATCTCTTTCATCTCAAAAAAACTTCCATTTGATGTTCTATTTAGAACTAAAAATTTAGCCCAACCCAGCTACCTCCAGTCTTCAATCACAAGACAGAATTATATTTTTTTAAATAAGAAATGATGTTTATGCTGCCTCTAAAGCCTGTAATGTGATGCCAGTTTTAGACATAAAATAAAGTAATAACATGAAATATTTGGCAATAAAACAATATATTTGGTTGGATGACCTGTGACAATTATATCTCAGCCTGAGCGAGCATAGTAGACAAGTTTAAAAAGTTAACATTGAAGACATTTCTACCAAAACCTTCACCATTTTTCTGACAGTAGGCATAATGCACTGTTTATCAGATGATTTGAATAGTTCAGTAATTTTAAGTGGGCAGCACAATGATGTAGCAGCTAGCGTTGCTACCTTACAGTACTTGGTTCTCCAGTTTGGTTATTAGTTAGAGTGCCTTCTGTAAGGTATGTATGACTTCCAGTTTCTTCCCACACCCCAAACTAGCTATCCTCTAAACTTCCTTTGGGATGTAGTGTGTGTGTGTGTGTCTGTGTGTGTGTCCTGAAATGCCAGGATAGGTTCTGTACCGCTTATGACTCTGAATTGCATTGAACAATTAAAACAGATTGAATGAATGAATGGAATAACAGTTCTAGGCTAAGGCTGTAAATCCCAAACATACTGCTGCAAAAGTTCTGTGCCTTTCTACAGGTCATAAAAGCCCTCAGCAACCTCTAATTCTTTGTATAATGAAAAATATTAGAAGGTTATAAATAGCTGGTGTAATTTGCAAATGCCATCCACTTTATGGACCAGACTATAGGACAATATTTATTTTTTATTTATTTTATTTATTTATTTTTATTTATTTTACATCTGTTAACCGGGTTAGTCTGGCTGAGCTTTTGGCTGATTTTCAGCAGAGACCCGGAGAGAAAAGCTCCTCAGGACTAGAAAACAATCCATTAAATTTATCCAAAAGACATGCAGTAGGTGGATTGGACACTTTAAATTGGTCCTAGGTGTGAGTGCGAGTGTGTGTGTACCTTCTGTGGAAGGTTGGGTGCCGGACTGGCAACTCGACACTGTAAAACTCCACTGCCAATCATGAGTGGACAAGTGATCCACTGTGGCAACCCCTAACCGGGAAAAGCCGGAAGAAGAAGAATAACAATCAGCTATAGGATCTTACAAGCAGAGACCTGGAGAGAAAAAAAGCTCCTCAGGCAATTCAATTATACAGAGTAATAACAATTGGAAGACAAGTATGTGAGTTGTTACAAACAAGGTTTTAAACAATTAGCAGAAGAAAATATGATTAGTTACAATATTATTTAAGCTGCTTAGAGCAAAATGAGTTAATAGTTAGGCAGATGCTCATTTAAAGTGGGTAGGATCTAGTTGTATAGGAGTTTGGAAACAAGAACGGAAATTAAGAATGGCTAGTAGGAGATGTAGGGGAGGTAGAGTATAGGAGACAGACTAGACAAGTAGGTTGTTTTGAGACTGTAAGAATTAAGAGTGGTTTGAGATAGAGGAAGGGAAGAGGTAGAAGAGGCAGGGGAATAGTGTTAGAAATACATTAAGAGTGAGGTGGTTAAATAGGTGAAAGGATGGTGGTTGGCTACAGTGGCAAGACCACTTTGTTTTTAGGTATTTCCTTGTGGCTAATTTGAAACTTTTGTTATGCTGGAGGGATTTTATTTCCAAGGGGAGTTGGTTCCAGGATGCAGCTGGGTTATAGTTATACAGAAGGCAGCCTGTTTTGGGTTTGTAGATGTCTAATAATTCTCGATTTGAGTTTGCATAGCATCCTAGCAGTGGAATATTTGGATATGATAGTGGAAAGGGCAGAAGGAGGGTAGATAGAGGATAGAGTGGATGACTTGTAGCTGGTATAGTTGGAGCAGCTGAGGGAATTCTAGCCAGTCTAGTTGCTGTAGTGCTAAGCAGTGGTGTGACTTGTAGGTTTGGTTAGCTGCAAATCTGGCGATCTTATTATAGGTGGTTTCAAGCTTGGAAATAAGTGTAGAATTTAGGTTTGTGAATATGTGGCAGCTGTACAGGAGTGTTGAGAGTAATAAAGCCTGGGAGAGAGTTATTCGGGCAAAGTTGGTTAAGTATTTCTTGCTGTGGAAAAGGTGTCCAAGATTCTGATGAGTTCTTTTTACCTAGTTAGTAATATGGAGATCAAACTTAAGCTGATCATCTATTGTAACACCTAGCAATTTAGTACTATATTCATCTGAGATGATAGTGTTGTTGCAGGATAAGATGGTACATGTACTTTTGAGTGTGGTGATGTTTTTAGGGAGGAAGAGTAGGAGCTTACTTTTTTTTGGATTAAGTATTTTTTTGGATTAAGTATTAGTTTGTTATCACTAAGCCAAGTCTCAATGGTGTGGAAGGATGCCTGGGTAGTTGAGTGGAGGTCAGTTGGGTTGTCAGCAATAGTTATAACAGTTGAGTCATCAGCATATTCCACAAGAGATGACTGGGGACAAGAGGATTAGAGCAAGCTGGTGAAAATATTAGAGTAGTGGTCCAAGTATGGACCCTTGAAGGACTCACATTTGTACAGTGAGGGGGGAGGATAGTGCAGAGAGCCATTTAACTGATTGCTGGTGGGTAGAGAGATAGCTGGAGAAGCAGGAGATAGTAGGGGGAGAGAAATGTAAGTTAGCAAGTTTATCTAGAAGTAGTGGGTGAGAGATAGTGTCAAAGGCTTTCGAAAGGTCAAGGAATAGGCATGAGACAAGTTTATTGTTATCACAAGCTAGGGAGACTATGTTGATGAATGATATGAGTGCAGTAGTTGTACTATGCTTAGGATGGAAACCATGCTGTGTGGGTGTGAGAAGGTTTTCCTGGTGAAGGTAATGCATTTCCTGCTTGTGAATGCACTTCTCTAGGATTTTAGAGAGTGGAGAGAGTATGGCAATCGGTCTGAAGTTGGATATGTCTGAGGAGTTGCCCCTTTTGTGAATGGGTAGAGTAAAGAAATTCTTCCATACAGTGGGGACATAGGATTCAGAAACTGATCGGTTGATTAAGATGGATACAGGATAGGCAAGAGGTTCAGAGGCAATCTGCAGGAAGTAAGAGGGTAGCTTGTCAACAGATGGGGAGCAAGGTTTAAGTTTAGAGAGTAATGACGTTACATAGTTAGTTGATACTGCTTTTAGAGAGAAGGAGTTAGGAGGGTTTGGAAGAGGTATAGAGTTTGTGGGGGTGTTAGTGTTGTTTCTGGGGGGAGAGAATTTATTATGGAGGTTATTGAGTTTTTAAAATGATTGTAAAATTTGTTGGCTATGTCTTCAGGTGTTGCACTGGGACATGGGTTAGGAGAGGAAGGGTTGTTTCCTGAATGAACAGTCTTTTTAATAGTATCTCAGTAGCAATATTGACCATGGTGTGGTTTATAAACAGAAGTGCACATCTATCATTAGACAGTCAGTGGGTTACTGCTGAAATATATAGCATACTGAGCATGTCTGTGGTACACCACACAAGTCTGCATGACTCTGAACCTTAATAGTAGAAACAGACATGGGGGGTGCAATAGTGAGGCAGATTGTACTGGATCACAGTTTCTGTGCTCTGCATTGTAAGGGGGTTTAGTAAAGGAGAGTATCAGCAATAACAAGGGGAGATGGTGTTTATATGTACTGCGGTTAACACACACACACACACACACACACACACACACACACACACACACACACACACACAGGCACATGCATGCTCACATTTCTAAATACATCACTTTACAAACAGTAAGCAACAATTAAAACTAAAGTTAGCACAAAGAATTAAGAGCATGAGATGTTAACAAGCTGCTTCATGAAGCACGGGGTTTGATTATCTCAGTATCCATTTGCCTACTGTATGACTCTGAGCAAGTCATTTAATCAGCCAGTGTTCTGGAGAAATTGGGTTATTCTCCTCAATGGTTTCTTGGACCACATACCTATGAACTTCCTATAAACAAACAAAGGACCATGCAGAAATAATCCATAAATTCCATCATCATTAAAAAGCACAGCAATGCTGAATGATAAGAAACAGACTCTAAAAGTACAGTGTGTTAATATTGTCCATGCAATACAACTTTCTCTTTCTTTATTTGAAAACTATTTAGATATATATTCTTTAATTCTTTCTTAATAAAGCAGCCAAGGCAGCAAACTGTTTACATACTTATTCCAAGACGCTTCATTCGTAATATGCTCTTCCTGTGATGTAATTCAGCCATCAGCCATGCTACAAAGGGCAGTTTACCAGTCTTCCACCTTCTGGTTATTGTTTTTCTAAATTGTCATGTTAGTATTTAAAAGGACATTTTTGTTCTCAGGTTCATGCAATTGTCTATTGTACCTTAACAGAAATAGACTCTGAATAAGACACATTTTTTCTGAATAAGACACGTTTTTACTGAACAATCTCCATAAAAAACAAGAATGGGATCAAAAAACATTTTACAGTACTTCCTCCCCTCACCCCCCACCACCACCATCTCAGATGTAAGGAGTAACTCCTGATAGCATTCTACTCACTCTATCTGAAGTAAAAATACATTTCTGCAAATACATCCATACAAAGGCCATAAATGCCCAGGAACCGGTTGCATATTTTGGTATCAGACATATCCAGCCCCATGTAACAAAATCAACTTCAGTAAGTAACAAATGTTGCCATTCCTGAATTAGTCTTTCATGTCCACCTAATTTAAGATCATTGTTATTTGTATGCCATTCTTACCAAACCCATTATGAAGGGACTTCACCTTTAGTTTCTAATATAAAAACTACAAATCTCAGTCATTGAATTTTCATCAAATTAGCCAGAGTCAAATGCCTCACCGTTATTACCATCTGCTAATACCAGAGCCTCAGGATATTTTGAAACAGACATTTATTTGCCATCTATTTCCAAGTTCCACAGTCATCTAACCACCAAAGCTGTCCCCAGGAAAATCAGTTTTGTGTGTCTAGATTTCTATGTTGTCAAACAATCGTGATTTTGCACTCCCACCTTACTAGCAGTACTAGGTTCATCCATTGTGTCAAATCTGGCATACTAAGCACATGATTTTTTGTTGGCATCAGTTGCTTAACCACATACAGTGGTTCCCCCTGTTTCCCCAAAATATCTCCCTTCAGCAACTCTCCCAAGCTCTTGTGGATTTTCATATGATAAAGAGCTCAACTGCTTCCCTCTTGTATCGTACAGGCTCATACTGAGTAAACGCAAGACTTTCATTTCCACAGCCTCAAAATACAACTGAAGATCTGGCACACTCAATCCCCCTAATTCTTACAGTATTAGTAACTCTTCATAAGCCACCCTAAACGTATCACCATCCCATATAAAATTTATCATCAACTCCCATTTTTCAATTTGGGATCAAGGTGTCACGTCAACTGTCACGGTCTATCTTGATTCACTGGCACTCTCCTACCTTCTTCAACAATCAGCTGAACTGTCACAGGTCTTCTTTCATACAATCTGTGATGATTGGAGGTACTGCCAGCCATGCCAAGGAGAAGTAGGGCAGTGGATGTAGGACTTGCACCAGCACAGCTAGCTGGAATTTTATAAATAATTATATGTCATTTGTATATCAACCTAATTTGTACAGATGCTTGTGCTGAAAATGTACTTGTGAGCTCTGCTTGTGTTAATGCTGTTAAAATGTATCAATAGTGCACCCTGCTGAAATGAAGAGAAATGCATAAGTATTACGGCAACTGAATTAAATGAATGTGTTTTAATAGACGACACTGGCACAGCAAAGGTTAACCAGCTGGCTTATATTAAGAAAAATAAGGAAATGTAAATGAGCTGTTAAATCATCGAAGGCACCCAACAGTGCTCAGTAGGATCGGAGACACCAGGTCCGAGATAGAGCCTTTGTTCATTAGCTCAGTGAAAAGAGGAGAAGCCTCCAGGCACTGTCATAAACATTTAAATGTGTATTGTAGCAGTCTGCCAAAGTCCCTTCTCAAACTTCAAAAAGAGATATTGTGGGAATCTAGTCAGGTAAGCAGATGAGGTCATTTTGCAAGTCATCTTGGATATTATATTTTACAGGGAGTTACCTCAGAATATAGAGTATTCTGTTTGGGGCCTGACTAGAAAGACTGCTCACATATTTTATCTTGCCTTGCCCAAGTAAGTTATTAGGGAACAATATAATTCTTTTAGATTCAGTCAGGAATATAGCGAAGCTTAGTTTAGATATTGTTTTTCTTTGAGTCTTCCCATCAATGTTTTGCAATATTTTCTGTGATTTGAACTCTATGGTTTACTGTAAATATATATTCAATATTTTCATGTTCTTTTATTATTAAATATAGTTAAAACTTTTATTGTAAAAAAGCCAGACCAGGATCGACGTCACACAGAGACTTTATTGGTACACGAACAAACAGCAATCCACTAACAAAGGTCCTAAGCGCTTTCACCCATCAATACATAGGGCATCATCAGAGTAAATGTAAAAACCTTTTTCAACCTCTTGTAAACGTAAAACATACACACGCCCCTGTTTCGTCAACCAATCACCAACTGAAACTAAAATAAATGTTGACTGTATGACAATGTATAAATAAATGAATAAATATACATTAACCTTATATTGTATAAAAAGGATATTAATTGGTACATATACAAATACAGTTTAACAAACACCTAAAACATTTAAACAAAAACTAAAAACTATAACTGAAGCTAAAACAATTGCATACAAAAATGCTCCAGTCCTAAGCTGAACAGTCTACAAATATAAGCTGAACAGTCTACAAACAGTAAAGTAGACCTGATCGAACAATTTATCACAAAATAACCATGATCACCCAGATATTACTATTTAATTGATCATAATTTTAAAAAATAATATTAATAATAATAAAAGACTAATACCACTATCCTAATATACAATAAATCCATTTTCAACATACAATTATATGTTCGTACTAAGCAACCATAGTACAGCAAAATAATAAAAGGTAGTAATAATACATAGCCAAAGTTGCAAAAATTACAAAAAGTTCTTATTTTTTGTCAATGATAGGATTCCATACAATGACAAAGGTGGAGATGCCAAGACACTTTTGGAAGTTAAAGAATGCCTTTGGCAACTTAGACTTGATGCATCTAGGTTTCCTGGCATCAATGAACATATATCACTCTAGTATTTTAAAGTATAGGTCATACTGTATATGAACAGTTTATTACTACCTTTTATTATTTTGCTTTGTTAAACTGTATTTGTATATGTACCAATTAATATTGTTTGTATACAATATAAGGTTAATGTATATTTATGCATTTATTTATTCATTTATTTATGCATTGTCATACAGTCAACATTTATTTTAGTTTCAATTGTTAATTAATGAGTTTCAGTTGGTGATTGGTTGACGAAACAGGAGCATGTGTATGTTTTACGTTTATAAGAGGTTGAAAAAGGTTTTTACATTTACTCTGATGATGTCCTATGTATTGATGGGTGAAAGCGCTTAGGACCTTTATTAGTGGATTGCTGTTTGTTCGTGTACCAATAAAGTCTCTGTGTGACGTTGATCCTGCTCTGGCTTTTTTACAAGTTTTGTTGTTCGTACTAATTATCTTGTTGAAAAAAAACTTTTATTGTGGCTGGTCCTTGGTGTCTAACCTTTGTGGGTACTTATATTTATTTGGTGACACTGTAAGGGTCACTCCAGAACGCCTAGCCATCTTGGTGAACTACTACCATTTGTATTAGTATTAATATTGCACAGTATAATTGGATACCCTTTGTTAAGGGCCTTAGAGTAGCTGATTGTGAAGTGTTTGGTGACAGTGATAACTACCTTATACTCTGGGCAGAAGGGGACACAGCAGGTAAACCTGTGCCAGCCTTTTCCAAGTGTGTGTGTGTGTGTGTGTGTGTGTGTGTGTGTGTGTGTGTGTGTGTGTGTAAATTAAATCTCTCAGTATCTGTGTGTCAGCTACATGGGGCAGAGGCACAAAGCATTGGGTTTACAGAGAGGGTGCTGGAGGACATGGCTTGGACACTCGGCTGAGGATCTAACCTTACAGCTGCAACAGTGGGGAGTCTTACTGGGGATCTGGAGGGAGACAGATATAGAGACATCCAGATCCCAGGCTGAGTATGTTCCATGTGTGCTCGTAAAGGAAATTTTACTTGATACAGAGAAGTTTGCATCTGGAAATACTGAGTGTATCCATTTGTATTCCAAGTGCACATCCCTCTCCAGCATCAGTGGTGAGGATTCAGGCTCTTTAATTACTGGCCCAGCATGGGGATGACACATAGTGGTGCCCATCACATATTGGCAGCAGTGGTGGCTGTCACATTATTATTGGTTGGCAGTGGAGGGATCATCACATGCTCACATATTGTTGAGCAGTGGTGTGGATATTGAACTGATGTAGCCTATAAGCAGTGGTCACTAAGGAAGGTAATTGTACTCTCAAGCAGCCACAAAGTAGACTTTCAGGGTTTCATATCACAATAGTTTTATTTATCTACTTTTTGTTAACTTAGATAGTCAGAAAGAGCAGGTAAGGATATCAGCAGAGGATTATGGCAAGCTGACAAGGAATTAGTTGACTGAGATGTGCCAAGCCAAAGGACTGGGGCATGCTAATCTTACTGAAGGGGAAACTATTGCAGACTTAACCACAGCTGCAGCACAGACCAGCAACCAGTAGGATAACCAGTTTGGTGATGGAAATTTGCAGCCCTCAGCAACAGAACAGTTAAACTTTTCCTCAAAGGACTTAAAAATCCATCTAGAGTTAAAGAGACTTGAACTGGAGGCCAAACAGTTGGAAGTAGAATCAGCAGAGAGACTGCAGTGCTTAGAAGCCAAAGAAAATGAGAGGCACAGGCAACATGAAAAGGAAATGTTGACTCTTCACCAGGGTCATGGAGATAATGGGGAAGGAAGTAACCATACCCCAGAGGCAATAAAGGTCAGTAAATTTCTTCCTCAGTACCAAGAAGGTGATAAATGTAAAATAAAATAAATAAATAAAAAATTGTTAACCGGGGGTGTCTGTCTGAGCCGAAAAGGCCCTTTTTCAGCAGAGGCCCGGGGAGAAAAGCTCCACAAAGAAAAATTACAGACGCATTTAGTTATTTAGACATGATCAGTAGACATACAAATTACAGGAGACATGTTTTTACAGTGGTATGCGGCACATAAACAGTTACAGTGGAGAGAAAAAAAAAAAAATAATAATTTTAAAAATAAAGGTAATAATAGATTTGTGGTGTACAGCTGAAATTTGGAACATAGGTAGAAAACATACATAGTACACAGGTACAGTACATACATTGTAGATTAGCCAGCCAGTGTTTGTGAGTAAGATTGAAAACTATTATCAAGTGCTCTAGATTTTTATGTGTTATCCGCTTTCACTAGCATGGGGAGCAATCGTGGCACTGCCAACTTTCCTTGAGATGTTGCCTGATGAGGTCTTTAAAGGAGGCTTTGAACGATGTGTTTTGAATGCTTGTAGGGACAGAGTTTCATTTTTTAACCACTGAACTACTATATAGTGCATCTCCAAAGCTATTGTAGCTTTTGGTGACTTCTAGTAGTAGTTTGCTTGATGATCTGAGAGGCCTTTTGGCTGAGTGATGTTGTACTAGGTGTTTGAGGGCAGGACACTTATTGGGGAGGTAATAGATAGAATGACAGAGGCAGAGCTGATTGTAGGTTAGGAGGTTGGGCAGTTCAAGCCAGTGGAGCTGTCTCAAAGCAGTACAGTGATGAGTTCTATATGAGCAATTTGCAGCAAAGTGGACAATTCTGTTATAGCAGGCTTCCATTTTGCTTAGTTCAGTTTTGTTGAGATTAGTCAGAATGGGAGATGCATAGAGTAGGGTGGATAGAAGTTGGGAGCAAGCAATGGCTGATCTTATGTTGTTGGTAAAAAAATGGTTTGATACGGTAGAGCGACCCCAGTTTGGCGTGTACTTTTTTAATAGTTAAGTTGAGATGACTATCAAATTTTAGGTGGGAGTCTATGGTTATTCCCAATAGCTTAGCCTGTGCCACTGGAGCAATTGGAGTAGCATTAGTGGAGTAGATAGTGAATTGACTTAGTGTTTTTGCTAGAACTGGTTATAATCATAAGCTGAGTTTTCTTTGGATTGAGGATGCTAGCTGAGTTGTTTGCAGGAGGGTGGGATATGTTTTGTGCAGAACAGATTAAGGTAGTGTCATCTGCATACTGAATTATAGATGCATGCTGTGTGGAAGTATGGAGGTCATTTGTGAAGAGTAGTGGTCCTAAGATAGAACCCTGTGGGACTCCTATAGTTATGGGCAGCTGAGGAGAGAGAGAATTTTCCCATTTCACAGCTTGGTACCTGTCAGTTAAGTAGTTTTGGAACCAGGTAAGAGTGGAATTTGATAGATGATATTGGTTTAGTTTGTTTAGCAGGATTTGGTGTGAGACTGTGTCAAATGCTTTGGACATATCCAAAAAAAGAGTTGACACTTGTAGGCCTTCATTTTTGAGACAGTTTACTGTGTCTGTGAAGCAGAGGAGGGCTGTAGTAGTACTATCGGCAGGTCTGAAATCATGCTGAGTAGGTGACAGGATGTTGCTGTCTAGGAGATAGTTTAGCATCTGGGTATGGATGCATTTTTCTAGGATTTTGGCCAGGGGGGAGAGTAAAGCAATGGGTCTGTAGATAAGTTCAGCGGAGGTCCCACCTTTATGTATGGGTGTAACATAGGATATTTTCCAGAGTTTAGGCACATAGTTTTCAACAACTGATCTGTTTATGAGAGTGGAGACTGGGATAGCAATAGCATCTGCTGTAAGTTTCAAGAAATAGCTGGGGAGTAGGTTGGCTGCTGTTGATGAGGTTTTTAGTTTGGAGAGCATGCTTTTGATTGAAGTGGTGGAAACTGTTTTGAGGGTAAAGCTTGTATTAGTGTTATTTGTGTTGGGGGGATAGTGAGGAAGGAACTGTCCTGTGATACTAAGGATAGAATTGAGTTCACAAAGTGGGAGTTGAATTGTGTTTCGATGGGAACTGTAGTGTCAGGGGTGGTTGATTTGGGGGTAGCCTTTTGTGTGGATTTTAGTAGCTGGTTTACATTTTTCCAAAATTTTTGCGGGTTGTGTTGGTAGTTTGTAATGTTGTGTAGTAAGATTTTTTTGTCCACCCTAATGCATTGTTTTGCACGGTTGCACAGTTCTTGGTACTTAAGGCTTTGTGTTGCTTTGTTTTTTTGATAGTAAAGCCAGGCAGTGTCTCTGGACTTGAGGATTTGTTTGGTTTCTTTACTGAGCCAGGGGTTTGTAGAGGTTCTAACCTTGATTTTGCGCAATGGAGCGACAGTGTCTAGGTGTTGTAGAAATGTTTTGTTGAAATATGCTACAGCCTGGTCAAGTGGGAGGGTTTTTAGGGGGGTCCAGTCACAGTTACAGAGTAAAGTGTTGAGGACCTCAGGAGAGAATTTTTTTGTGTTTCTAGTGGATATATAGTTAGTGGTTTTGCATATATAAAGTATATTATGTTGTGGTCACTTAAGGTGTCTGGGAGAATGCCTGTGTGAGGATACAATGTGGGGTTGTTAGTTAGGACCCAGTCAAGGATGGATTCCCTTTTAGATTTTTTATCGCATCTAGTTGGAATTTGGACTAACTGCTGGTAGCCATGGAGATTTATTAGATTACGTGGTGGTTCTGATATACAGGTGAACCAATCTAGGTGAAGTCCCCCAGAATAAGGGTTTCTTGTGAGTATGTGGAAGAACACCAGGATAAGAAGTCTTCAAGGTTAGCAGGTGTATTACCAGGTGGAATATAGATCACAATTGTGGTGATGACCTTTTTAGGGTGAAGTTGAAGTTGTGAGATAAGTATGTCCCAATTATTGGGGGAGGGGTAGGAGTTTGGTAATTTACGGACAGTTAAGTTTGACTTGTACAGTAAGGCAGTTCCACCCCCTTTATGGAGTGGTCTGTCTTGTCTAATGATATTGTAGCGAGTAGGGAGAACTTCTGAGTTAGCTATGTTTTTATTTAGCCAGGTTTCTGTTAAAGCAACTATGTCTGGGGAGTAGTGTGCTATTGTGGCCTGGAGTTCAGGTATTTTATTTTTGATACTTCTAATATTAATATGGTTGGTTTTGCTGCTGTTGTTGATTTGCCCAGGGATGAAGAAAGTGGGGATGTTATGTTCTGACATTTGTATTGGAGCAGTTTGAGTTGGACAGGATAATTTGGGCCTGGGTTGGGGTGGATATCCCCACTTATGGTGAGCCAGGAGTTAAAATGGTTAAACAGATGTTGGAGTTTGGTGAGGAGTGTGAGAAAGTATTGTGTTTTTTTGGAGTAGGAATGAGAGCATATGTGTTTAGTCCTGAATTGGTCCATTATGTAGTTCTTGAATAACTGTGGGAAGATATTATTATAATGTGTGGTGTCTGTATACGAGAGTGCATAATGCAGTGTTGTGCGAAGATATTATTATAATGTGTGGTGTCTGTATACGAGAGTGCATAATGCAGTGTTGTGCTACTAAGTTTAGGGATATTGCTAGAGTGATAACTTGTGGTGTTGTAAAGAATTATGAGAAGACAGACTAGACTTAGTTGCGTGATAGTCATGGTTATAAAGTTTAAGTTGTTTCTAGGTGGGGGGGGTCTGAATAGGAATTATAGGGTTGCACTATATGTGGATGGGGAAGTAGTGTGGGTGATGTAACAAATGTCTAGTGGGAATGAGAGTGATTGGGAGTATTTTGTGTGGAGCAAGTTGGTGTGGTATAATGTGATATGACTTGAGAAGCTGTGACTGGTGGAGGTGATGTGAGGGTGAGCTGTGGGTGTGGCTGTGATTACTATAAATGTAGAGGTAGTGGGGGAGGGAGGGTATAGGGGGCCGGGCAGGGGAGCGGAGAGAGCCCGAGCGTTAGCGAGGGTGAACGGAGCGGGGCAGAACCTACCAAGACAAAAGAAAAAGCAAGTATTACCTTACAAATCTGAACACTTAAAACAAATTCCTGAGGTCTAATGGCTTACCGGCAGGCAGAATGTAATTGCTGAGGAGCACTTGCGTCCTGGTGGGAGACTAGAAATTTAAAGATGGCTCCATGCTCAGCAGGATTCTAATATAGACTTTGTATTGGGGAGGGAAATAGCACAAGGGGTGTAAACCAGGTGGAATGCAAAGAAATCAGAAAGGCAATCAGTGGAAATCAGTGAAGGCCTCAGAGGGGGTATATAAAACTACCTGTAAAGTGAAGGAGAGAAGAGACAGCAAAGTTTATTAAGGTTGGGAGTGTGTCTTCACATTGACTTGCTGATTAGTAATCAGTCTGTACACAGAGTAGGGAGATATGAAGGGGAATGTATAGAGATGCAAATAAACAGGTGGGCCTCCAAGTGATACAAACTGAGGCAGAAAGCACTGAGAGGGCTGCTTGATGGTTAATTTAGTCACAGGGATGTGAATTAAATGTATACTGTCTATTGGACAGTTAGGATTACTGTACTAGCGGGGGGGGGGGGCACAAGGCTACAACAGTCAGTTTTATTAGCAAGCTGAGAACTACAAAGAAATACTGCTAATGTAATAGCTTCACTCTCATAAAACATACAAGTAGAATGCCTGGGTGGACTGACCCTGCTCTTGAGGCTCAAAATGTATATCCTTGTTTAGTTTGCAGTACTGATTCCTTCTTATACTGTATGGGTGGAGTAGTAGCCACAGACTGCAGATTTGCTTGAGTGTGCTCTGAAGAGAGAGAGAAAAAAAAAGAGAGAGGATGAAGCTAGTAGAAGGAGACAAAGACAGGTCAAAGGAAGTAATTAGGAAATAGGAGGGTGTAAAAGATACAAATCTGAGGATAGTGTGAATAAAGCAGGAGAATAGATGCTACTGCTAGTTTGAGAGTGCTTCAACTGTAACTACATCACAGTGCCATAACTTAGTTTGGAAGCAGGTTAATAAATCATGCACAATACATTTATCAGCCAATTATACTGTGTATACAAGAAAAAGGAAAATGAACACAACAGCACAGCTGAAACAGTAGCAGAGACAACTGTAGTGCTAAGTCAGTAAATACTGTTTCTAACTCCAAGACTAGGTCAATTAGATGTACATTACAGTTTTAATAACAGCAGTTTTAGTAGCATAGAGATAACATAGCTGCAGTGGTAGTGTCAGTAAAAACACAATTCCTGAATGACAGACTCAACCAGTTAAATAAACAAATAAGCAGATCAGTAGTCAGGAATCAGAAAAATGAATACTAATTGTATAGATCCAAATACAGCAAAAAGTAAATATTACTTTACAAATCTGAACACTTTTAAAACAAATTCCTGAGGTCTAATGGTTTACCGGCCGGCAGAATGTGATTGCTGAGGAGCACTTGTGTCCTTGTGGGAGACTAGAAATTTAAAGATGGCTCCATGCTCAGCAGGATTCTAATATAGACTTTGTATTGGAGGAGGGTGATAGCACAAGGGGTGTAAACCAGTAATGCAAAGAAACCAGAGAGGCAATCAGTGGAAATCAGTGAAGGCCTCAGAGGGGGGGAAGTAATAATTCAAACTACCTGTAAAGTGAAGGAGAGAAGAGACAACAAAGTTTATTAAGGTTGGGAGGGTGTCTTCACCTTGACTTGCTGATTAGTAACCAGTTTGTGGACAGATTAGAGTAGGGAGATACATTAGCAATGAAGGGGAATGTATAGAGATGCAAATAAACAGGTGGGCCTCCAAGTGATACAAACTAAGGCAGAAAGCACTGAGAGGTCTGCTTAATGGTTAATTTAGTCACAGGGATGTGAATTAAATAAGAGCCTGCATTTAAATTGAAACCTGTGTGCTGAGAGACAGCCTTACAAGACTATCTGCAAATATATAGAGCTGAGTATATTTTTCTGTATTATTCTGTATTATAGAGCTAAATTGTTGCTTAGATATCTGTTTTCTTACTGTTCTGCAAATATACAGAGATCAGTATATATTTTTGGGGTTTTATAATTTGCACTGTGATTCCTCACATCTCTGTTGAAATTGTCTTCCCCACCCCCCCTCCGTGTTCTTGGTTGTAGTTTAAATTTGGTGGCTTTTGCAGTGCCCGCCCCACTGTAGATTTGATCTAGGACACTCCCCCAGTCCCATCTCTTTACCGCATTCTACCTAATAAACCGTATCTGCACTTGCTTTTAGTCCTTTTTAATTTAATTGCATTTTTTCAAACTATGTGTGGACTAATATTGCTACATACTCAAGTGTGCCAGCTTGCACTGCATGTGAATTGTTTTTACTACTGTTTTTGCTACTTTTCTGGAAAAAAAAAAATAAATAAATTGTAAGCCTGTTTCCTACCTTTCCTGTAATTAGTGTTCCAGATACAGATTTGCTGTATCCAGGACTGTTTGTAAGCTTCTGAGCCCCCCAAGCCTTTCTGTGTTGGTGGGATGCCTTCTAGCTTATCAGTGGGAGTGGTAAGCATTAGGTAACCACATAAGGAGTGGTTCTGGCCCAGAATTTGTAGTTATTGGCCATTTGGGCGGTCTTCCATCTCTCTCAACTTTCTGATTTGAAGGCCTGCATTTGCACTTGTTTCTGTCCTGTAACTCCAGGACCCATCTCATTTGCCCACTCAAAAAAACATTTTATCTATTTTTACTCTATTTGTGTTTCTTCCTACTTTATTTTGCTTTTGCGTCATCTTAAAAGTACTCAGTTGTGTTTATTACTGCTTGGTGTAACTCATTCTACGCCTTTTAGTTTAAGCACTTGGGCTTCAGACCAGTTGTTTTACATTAAGAAGGTTTGTGGTCTGCACTGTAGTGGCAGAACAGGTAGCTTACATCCTTCTAAGTTGGGAACTGCTGATTGAGGGCTCAGTGTCTGTTATTCTAAAAGTGTATTAATTCTGGTTTAAGGACTTGGGCTTCAGGCCAGTTACTTTACATTAAGAGGGTTCGTGGTCTGCACTCTTGTGGGAGGAGAGGCTGGACTCTGCCCTTCTGAGCTGGGAATTTCTGGTTAAAGGCTTATAGTGCCTGCATATTTGAACTGCTTCTTACTGAAATTGGTACGCCTCGTTTGCTGTAGCATAGACTAGATCCAGGCCTGCTGAATCTAGCTTTGTTTATATAACTTGAGCACTAATCCAGGCATTCT
This sequence comes from Protopterus annectens, assembly GCF_019279795.1. Taxonomy (NCBI): domain Eukaryota; kingdom Metazoa; phylum Chordata; order Ceratodontiformes; family Protopteridae; genus Protopterus; species Protopterus annectens. Next base: position 1,154,279,214 of record NC_056741.1, on the reverse strand, counting down.
TTAATGTATTCAATTGTATTTATTACTGCTTGGTAGTAACTTGATTAAAGTGTAGCTATCATTCTAAGTCTTTTGGATTAAGCACTTGGGCTTCAGACCAGTTGTTTTACATTAGGAAGGTTTGTGGTCTGCACTGTGGTGGCAGGACAGGTAGCTTACATCCTTCTAAGTTGGGAACTGCTGATTGAGAGCTCAGTGTCTGTTCAATCTCAAGCCTTACTACAGGATATGTACCCAAAGAGTGGCGTACAGCAACAGTGGTCCCTCTCCACAAAGGTGTTGCCTCAATGGATCCTGGAAACTATCGCCCCATAAGCCTGATTAGCTTGGTCTGCAAAGCTATGGAAAGGATCATCATGGACCTCATAAATAAAGATATTGGGGACCTACAGACACTGGATCCTACCCAGTTCGGCTTTGTTAAGGGCAGATCCTGCCTCTTAAACCTTATCAATTTCTTTGAAACAGTCACCAAGGCCATTGACGAGGGGAAGGTGGTCCACACAGCCTACCTGGACCTCGCAAAAGCTTCTCCTTCGATACAATACCCCACTCTGGCATTATAGATAAGCTCACCAGCTTAAATATAAACCCCTATGTCACTAGATGGGTTGCAAACTGGCTCAAGGACAGAACCCACATGGTTAGAATTGCTGAAGCCATGTCAGACTCCAAACCAGTTACAAGTGGCATCCCAAAAGGCTCAGTCCTGGGACCTCTCTTGTTCGGTATATATTTCTCGAAGGTACAGGCCAACACAGAAGGACTGTGGCTGACCAAGTTCGCAGATGACTGCAAACTGGGCGCCATAATCGACTCTCCAGCAGACACAAGCATCCTCCAAAAGGGCCTCATAGAAACAGACAACTGGTGCCAGAGCCATGGCCTCAAGCTAAACGCCAAAAAGTGTATAGTCATCCCCTTTGGCAAAAACAAAGTGCCCACAAATTACCACATAGGTGGTAATCCATTAAGTACAGAAGAATTAGGGACCTGGGGACCCAAGTTGATAGCAATCTCTCATTTGACAACCACGTGGCCAAAGTGGTTAGAAAAACATTTTATATAGCCCACCTAATCATGAAGGGATTCACATCTAGATCAGGGGAGGTCATCGTGCCTCTACTCATCCCTCATCAGGCCCATAATTGAGTACAATGCCCCTTTTGAGATGTACCTTACCAGACACCTGCAGCAACTGGAAAGACCCCAAAAGTACCTCACCAAGAGGATCAAAGGGCTCAAACAGATGCCATATGCTGCCCAGTTAAAGAAACTCCAGCTCTACTCAGTGGCATACCGCCTGCTCAGAGGAGATCTGTGTGCCTGACGTATAAAGCCATGTCCAACCCGGAATTAATGGACATGCTGCACCTCAGAAAATCCAAATCCCATCGAGCTACGCACTCGAGAGACTTGAACCTCAGCACTGAAATAAATAGGACATGCTGGAGAGACAGATTCATAACCCAGAGGCTCCCTTCACTCTGGAATAAAATACCAGTCCAGGTTAGGCAGAGTCCATCATTGACTCTCTTCAAGAGGAATCTTGATGAGTGGATGGGAGATCGTAGGTTTACCCCTGTATCACTTCTGTGTCACTGTTAGACAGAGGCACAGTATACTAACCTCGAAAAAGGGCATAGCAAAATTAATTTAAAATGGGTGGTGAAAGCCAAACACACTCTGGCTAGGGTTATAATTGCCCTAGGGCAGATAGCCTAGTATGAACCTATGTATACTGTCTATTGGACAGTTAGGATTACTGTACTAGCGGGGGGGGGGGGCACAAGGCTACAACAGTCAGTTTTATTAGCAAGCTGAGAACTACTAAGAAATACTGCTAATGTAATAGCTTCACACTCATAAAACATACAAGTAGAATGCCTGGGTGGACTGACCCTGCTCTTGAGGCTCAAAATGTATATCCTTGTTTACTTTGCAGTACTGATTCCTTCTTATACTGTATGTGTGGTGTAGTAGCCACAGATTTGCTTGAGTGTGCTCTGAAGAGAGAGAAAAAAAAGAGAGAGGATGAAGCTAGTAGAAGGAGACAAAGACAGGCCAAAGGAAGTAATTAGGAGATAGGAGGGTGTAAAAGATACAAGTCTGAGGACAGTGTGGATAAAGCAGGAGAATAGATGCTACTGCTACAGTTTTGAGAGTGCTTCAACAGCATACCTCTCAACCTGGAAACATCAAAAATCTGGACAAGGCCCATGAAAAATAGGTACAAATCTGTACGCTGATTAACATCTAATTTGCATACATAATTATGTGACCCCACCCACTCCAGTGGAATTGTGGGATACCAACTTTCAAATGCAAATTGAAGAACAGACAACCAAAACATGGCACCAGAGTCCCCCTGCAGCCATTCTAGTGTCCTGTTACCTGGCTATTTTGCCCCATTTACCATAAACTCTACTAATGTATGCATACTGCTTTACTTCTACAATGATTTTAATTTTATTTTTACATTTTACAGCACAACAATGCAGAAACACTAAAAGACATCATGTGGTAAACAAAGCAATACTGTCTCACAATGAAAATAGGCTCGACATTAAACTTTGCCCTTGAAACTCACATTCATTGAAACAGCATTGAAACCCACACACACCACATCCAAAGAAAATGCATCTGGCCAGAAGTGGATAAAGATTACCTTTGGGCTGTTTTCAAATCATTGGCCCCTGCACACAAAACAAGAAACATACATGTGTTCTTTTCTTTATACACCTTCCTCACTTTATTAAATTATATTCCTTGTATAATACAACACACGTTAGAGCGCATTTTAAATTTATTGTTTGAACATTTTACCACTAATCTGTACTGTAGGCAATGAAACAAAACACATGAACCAATAATGACAAAACTTCCCAATTCAGAACTTTTCCATCATAAAAGTCTGCTTCCAAACCCACACCATAAATAGAATGACAGTAGTGTAAGCCATAGGCATCTTGCACAGCTTCTCGCACTTATTTTCAATTTCATTTTTTTTTTTGAGGGGGGGGGGGCAAAAGGTCAAAAACCAGGGACACATTTTAAACATTGCTTGTATAATTTTGTAAAGTTGCTAGAATAAAATGCTGTGCTACCATCATGCATTTCACTGGCAGGTTTTGAACCCAGGACTCTATGCATTACATTCAGAACATACCACTACCCCAAATCAGCAGCTGCCTGAAAAATAGGACGACTGAAATAATTTAGTGAATTCATTTCTCACTTAACACAAAAAACATGGACAAACAACAAAGCCAATAATGGGGGAATACAAATTCAGTTCTCACTTCTCACTCACCATATCTCTGAAGTGAACTGTTAGCACAAAAATGTTCTTACTTCTCATCATAGCTCTCTGAACTCTTAGTACAAAAAAAAAAAAACAAAATCTGGACAAAGCTCAGAACATAACTTTCAACTGTTAGAGAAAAAAGCTCTCAACTCACTCAGAAATGGTGGTGGCTAGGGATAGTAGGCTCTTTTCACCCTGTACTAAAGGTGCAGGGTTTGAGCCTGAATACCTCTAGCCACCAAGTGTATTATATGGGGGCATTTTCACACACACACACACACACACACACACACACACACACACACACACACACACACACACACACACACACACACACACACACACACACACACACTTCCAAGTTCCTTACCTGCCACACACACACACTTCCAAGTTCCTTACCTGCCACACACACACTTCCAAGTTCCTTACCTGCCACACACACACACACTTCCAAGTTCCTTACCTGCCACACACACACACACACTTCCAAGTTCCTTACCTGCCACACACACACACACACACACACTTCCAAGTTCCTTAGGTGCCACACACACACACACACACTTCCAAGTTCCTTACCTGCCACACACACACACTTCCAAGTTCCTTACCTGCCACACACACACACACACTTCCAAGTTCCTTACCTGCCACACACACACACACACACACACACTTCCAAGTTCCTTACCTGCCACACACACACACACACACTTCCAAGTTCCTTACCTGCCACACACACACACTTCCAAGTTCCTTACCTGCCACACACACACACACTTCCAAGTTCCTTACCTGCCACACACACACACACTTCCAAGTTCCTTACCTGCCACACACACACACACACTTCCAAGTTCCTTACCTGCCACACACACACACACTTCCAAGTTCCTTACCTGCCACACACACACACACACTTCCAAGTTCCTTACCTGCCACACACACACACACTTCCAAGTTCCTTACCTGCCACACACACACACACTTCCAAGTTCCTTACCTGCCACACACACACACACACTTCCAAGTTCCTTACCTGCCACACACACACACACTTCCAAGTTCCTTACCTGCCACACACACACACTTCCAAGTTCCTTACCTGCCACACACACACACTTCCAAGTTCCTTACCTGCCACACACACACACACACACACACACACTTCCAAGTTCCTTACCTGCCACACACACACACACACACACACTTCCAAGTTCCTTACCTGCCACACACACACACTTCCAAGTTCCTTACCTGCCACACACACACACACACACTTCCAAGTTCCTTACCTGCCACACACACACACACTTCCAAGTTCCTTACCTGCCACACACACACACACTTCCAAGTTCCTTACCTGCCACACACACACACACTTCCAAGTTCCTTACCTGCCACACACACACACACACTTCCAAGTTCCTTACCTGCCACACACACACACACACACTTCCAAGTTCCTTACCTGCCACACACACACACACACACTTCCAAGTTCCTTACCTGCCACACACACACACACACACACACACTTCCAAGTTCCTTACCTGCCACACACACACACACTTCCAAGTTCCTTACCTGCCACACACACACACACACACACTTCCAAGTTCCTTACCTGCCACACACACACACTTCCAAGTTCCTTACCTGCCACACACACACACACACACTTCCAAGTTCCTTACCTGCCACACACACTTCCAAGTTCCTTACCTGCCACACACACACACACACTTCCAAGTTCCTTACCTGCCACACACACACACACACTTCCAAGTTCCTTACCTGCCACACACACACACACTTCCAAGTTCCTTACCTGCCACACACACACACACTTCCAAGTTCCTTACCTGCCACACACACACACACTTCCAAGTTCCTTACCTGCCACACACACACACACACACACACACACTTCCAAGTTCCTTACCTGCCACACACACACACACTTCCAAGTTCCTTACCTGCCACACACACACACACACTTCCAAGTTCCTTACCTGCCACACACACACACACACACACACACTTCCAAGTTCCTTACCTGCCACACACACACACTTCCAAGTTCCTTACCTGCCACACACACACACACACTTCCAAGTTCCTTACCTGCCACACACACACACACACACACACACACTTCCAAGTTCCTTACCTGCCACACACACACACACACACACACTTCCAAGTTCCTTACCTGCCACACACACACACTTCCAAGTTCCTTACCTGCCACACACACACACACACACACACACACTTCCAAGTTCCTTACCTGCCACACACACACACACACACACACACACTTCCAAGTTCCTTACCTGCCACACACACACACACACACACTTCCAAGTTCCTTACCTGCCACACACACACACACACTTCCAAGTTCCTTACCTGCCACACACACACACACTTCCAAGTTCCTTACCTGCCACACACACACACTTCCAAGTTCCTTACCTGCCACACACACACACACACACACACTTCCAAGTTCCTTACCTGCCACACACACACACTTCCAAGTTCCTTACCTGCCACACACACACACACACTTCCAAGTTCCTTACCTGCCACACACACACACACACACACTTCCAAGTTCCTTACCTGCCACACACACACACACACTTCCAAGTTCCTTACCTGCCACACACACACACACACTTCCAAGTTCCTTACCTGCCACACACACACACACTTCCAAGTTCCTTACCTGCCACACACACACACACACACACACTTCCAACTTCCTTACCTGCCACACACACACACACACTTCCAAGTTCCTTACCTGCCACACACACACACTCACTTCCAAGTTCCTTACCTGCCACACACACACACTTCCAAGTTCCTTACCTGCCTATTCCAAGCTCTTCTTCTCCTGGCTGCCCGGCCACTGCCATTAATCCCACTATTTCAGGTGAACTGCTCAGCTTCCTCCGTCCTAGTGTTGCTGCCCGGCCGCAGCCATTAATCCCGGCTTGAATTCCTGCCGTTGCAGCCAGCCGGAAATGTCAGGAGCTCAATTCCGACTGGCTGGTAGCCTGGCAGAGCTGACGTCATTGCGCACGTGATGACGTCAGCTCCGACAGCACGAAAAGTTTAAAAAATACAAAGAAAAATCAGAAATGAAGGGGTGCCACTCGGGAATCATGGCACCCCTTCATTTGGACCCCAAAACCTGGTAAAAACCGAGTAATTTGGAATGGTTGGGAGGTCTGTTCAACAAGTAACTACATCATAGTGCCATAACTTAAGTTTGGAAACAGGTTAATAAACCATGCACAATACATGTATCAGCCAATTATCCTGTGTATACAAGAAAAAGGAAAATGAACACAACAGCACAGCTGAAAAAATAGCAGAGACAACTGTAGTGCTAAGTCAGTAAATACTGTTTCTAACTCCAAGACTAGGTCAATTAGATGTACATTACAGTTATAACAGCAGTTTTAGTAGCATAGAGACAACATAGCTGCAGTGGTAGTGTCAGTAAAAACACAATTCCTGAATGACAGAATCAACCAGTTAAATAAGCAAATCAGCAGTCAGGAATCAGAAAAATTAATACTAATTGTATAGATCCAAATACAGCAAAAAGTAAGTATTACTTTACAAATCTGAACACTTAAAACAAATTCCTGAGGTCTAATGGCTTACCGGCAGGCAGAATGTAATTGCTGAGGAGCACTTGTGTCCTGGTGGGAGACTAGAAATTTAAAGATGGCTCCATGCTCAGCAGGATTTTAATATAGACTTTGTATTGGGGGAGGGAGATAGCACAAGGGGTGTAAACCAGGTGGAATGCAAAGAAACCAGAGAGGCAATCCAGGTGGAATGCAAAGAAACCAGAGAGGCAGTCAGTGGAAATCAATGAAGGCCTCAGAGGGGGTAAGTAATAATTCAAACTACCTGTAAAGTGAAGGAGAGAAGAGACAGCAAAGTTTATTAAGGTTGGGAGTGTGTCTTCACATTGACTTGCTGATTAGTAACCAGTTTGTGAACAGATTAGAGTAGGGAGATACATTAGCAATGAAGGGGAATGTATAGAGATGTAAATAAACAGGTGGGCCTCCAAGTGATACAAACTGAGGCAGAAAGCACCGAGAGGGCTGCTTGATGGTTAATTTAGTCACAGGGATGTGAATTAAATGTATACTGTCTATTGGACAATTAGGATTACTGTACTAGCACAAGGCTAAAACAGACAGTTTTATTAGCAAGCTGAGAACTAAGAAATACTGCTAATGTAATAGCTTCGCTCTCATAAAACATACAAGTAGAATGCCTGGGTGGAGACACAAGGCTACAACAGACAGTTTTATTAGCAAGCTGAGAACTACTAAGAAATACTGCTAATGTAATAGCTTCGCTCTCATAAAACATACAAGTAGAATGCCTGGGTGGAGACACAAGGCTACAACAGACAGTTTTATTAGCAAGCTGAGAACTACTAAGAAATACTGCTAATGTAATAGCTTCACTCTCATAAAACATACAAGTAGAATGTCTGGGTGGACTGACCCTGCTCTTGGGGCTCAAAATGTATATCCTTGTTTAGTTTGCAGTACTGATTCCTTCTTATACTGTATGGGTGGAGTGGTAGCCGCAGACTGCAGATTTGTTGAGTGTGCTCTGAAAGAGAAGAGAGGATGAAGCTAGTAGAAGGAGACATACAGGTCAAAGGAAGTAATTAGGAGATAGGAGGGTGTAAAAGATACAAATCTGAGGATAGTGTGGATAAAGCAGGAGAATAGATGCTACTGCTACAGTTTGAGAGTGCTTCAACATTAACTACATCACAGTGCCATAACTTAGTTTGGAAACAAGTTAATAAATCATGCACAGTACATTTATCAGCCAATTATCCTGTGTATACAAGAAAATGGAAAATGAACACAGCAGCACAGCTGAAGCAGTAGCAGAGACAACTGTAGTGCTAAATCAGTAAATACTGTTTCTAACTCCAAGACTAGGTAAATTAGATGTACATTACAGTTATAACAGCAGTTTTAGTAGCATAGAGACAACATAGCTGCAGTGGTAGTGTCAGTAAAAACACAATTCCTGAATGACAGAATCAACCAGTTAAATAAACAAATAAGCAGAGCAGTAGTCAGGAATCAGAAAAATGAATACTAATTGTATAGATCCAAATACAGCAAAAAGTAAGTATTACTTTACAAATCTGAACACTTAAAACAAATTCCTGAGGTCTAATGGCTTACAGGCAGGCAGAATGTAATTGCTGAGGAGCACTTGTGTCCTTGTGGGAGACTAGAAATTTAAAGATGGCTGCATGCTCAACAGGATTCTAATATAGACATTGTATTGGGGGAGGGAGATAGCACAAGGGGTGTAAACCAGGTGTAATGCAAAGAAACCAGAGAGGCAATCAGTGGAAATCAGTGAAGGCCTCAGAGGGGGGAAATAATAATTCAAACTACCTGTAAAGTGAAGGAGAGAAGAGACAACAAAGTTTATTAAGGTTGAGAGTGTGTCTTCACATTAACTTGCTGATTAGTAACCAGTTTGTGCACAGATTAGAGTAGGGAGATACATTAGCAATGAAGGGGAATATATAGAGATGCAAATAAACAGGTGGGCCTCCAAGTGATACAAACTAAGGCAGAAAGCACTGAGAGGGCTGCTTGATGGTTAATTTAGTCACAGGGATGTGAATTAAATGTATACTGTCTATTGGACAGTTAGGATTACTGTACTAGCGGGGGGTACTAAGCTACCAGCAGAGTTTATATCCAATCTTGGTAGATGGAAAACACACAGCCTCTGATATAACCATTGTAAAGCCTTTATTGGTTAAGGAAGAGAAGTATTTGCTTGGAAAGTCCAGTTCACTTAGAGCTTTAGGAGGGATCCCATTCCAAATGCCTTTAGCCAGGGTTCATCTTGACTGGGAGGGTGGAAGAGGAAGCAAGCAAGTAAGTGTGTTCGAGAATATCTCTGCAGATGTCTTGATAGGGAATTATTTTGATAATGCAGTACCTTGTGTGCATGCAGTGACAAGCAGTCAGGCTTGGAGACAGGCATGTGGGTCTGGTAGCCTGTGGGAGACCCAAACCAACAGCACACCTGAAGTCAGGACTGGTGATGTGGCTACTTCAGGGAGGGAGCTACCTTGTAGCAGTGAGTCCAAAGGTCAGCCACATTTGCTGGTAGTTACTGATGTTCCCTTGGACAGAATGACTACAAGGGTAGAGGTGAGTAGCAGTATCCAGGCTGACAGTGAGGCACCGCTGTCAGAGGATACCAGACTTCCTGTGGAAGGGAAGCTGGGAACAATTACAAAGAGAGAATTGAGACAGGTTCAGCTCTCAGACCCTACATTGCAAGGCTTGAGGGAGGTAGCTAGGAAGACACCTGATTCTCAAGGAACAAAGGGTTACTGTATAGGGAGTGGACCCTTGAGGGATGACTAGGAGGTGAGGTAAAACAGCAGTTGGTAGTGCTCAGAGCCTTCTGTCTGACACTTCTAGCCATAGCCCATGATTTTTCCTTTGCAGGTCATATGAGCATAAAGCATACCAAGAGATGTATTATACAGAACTTTTATTGGGCTGGGTTGCCAGGGATGTAACAGGGTACTGCAGAACCTGCGAGCAGTGCCAAAAAGTAGGCAAGACAGGAGACAAGGTCAAAGCTCCTTTGATGCCTTTGCCTGTGATAGATGAACCATTTCAGAGGGTAGCTATGGATATTATGGGGCCTCTTAGTCCCCCCAAGTTCCACAGGGAAGAAGTATATCTTAGTGGCAGTAGATATGCTACTAGATATCCTGAGGTCGTGGCTCTCCTCCATTGAGGCAGAGTGTGACAAATGCTTTGCTAGGGATTTTCAATAGGGTAGGTTTCCCAAGAGAAATACTGACTGACAGAGGTGCCAATTTTATGTCAGACATTCTGGATTGGCTGTGGGAGAGCTGTGGGGTCAAACACCAAAAGACCATCCCCTACCACCCCCAGACTAATAGTCTTGAGGAGAGGTTAACCTTTATGCTAAAGACCATGCTACAGGTATTTGCAGACCAGTTTAAGAGGAAGTGGGACAAATATTTGCCCCATCTGTTGTTTGCTTACAGCGAGGTACCCCAGGAATCCACAGGTTTTCACCCTTTGAGTTGCTGTATGGGCATAGGGTGAGGGAAACTCTAGATTTGATTCATGATGAGTGGGAGGGTGAGTGTGAATCCCTCAAGGAGTCTGTTGTGGCATATGTCCTAAACTTCAGGACAAGGCTTAGAGAGGTCATGGGCTTGACCAAGGAGAACCTGGCAGGAGCCCAACATCAGAAAAAGATCTGCTATGACAGGAATACTCGAGCCAGAAAATACTCTGTGGGGCAGCAGGTGATGGTTCTCATTCCTGACAGACACAATAAACTGCAGGCACCTTGGGAAGGACCCTTCAGGTGATAAGGAAGGTCAGTGATTTTAACTGCATGATACAACTGCTAGGCAGGAGGCATGGGCACAAATTGTACCATGTTAACATGATGAAACCTTAACATGACAGGGAGGCCCTTGTGATGAGTATTTGCAGTAGGAGACAGGAGGAGTCTGAGGGGAATCTGTGGCTACAGGGAGCCAGCCAGCAAAATCCCAAGTTACTATGGTGGATGCTAGGATTTGCAGGCATATGATGTGACAGTGCAACACTGTACAGGGGTCAGCAATGCAAAGTCAGATGGAATCTCAGGATAGGGAAGGGGGTAACATTCCCAGATAGGCTTATTTTTCTCAAGCCACATTTCTCAAGGGTAACTTAACTAGCGTGAATCTTCAAAGGGGGGGAGATGTTATGATAGGAGGTACTGCCCGCCATGCCAGGGAGAAGTAGGGTGGTAGATGTATGAGTTGTGCCAGCAAAGCTAGCTAGAATGTTATAAATAATTATATGTAATTTGTATATCAAGCTGATTTGTACAGATGATTGTGCTGAAAATGTATTTGTGGGCTCTGCTTGTGTTAATCGTGTTAAAATGTATCACCAGTGCACCCTGCTGAGATGAAAAGAAATGTACATGTATTACGGTAACTGAATTAAATGAATGTGTTTTAATAGAGGACACTGGCACAGCAAAAGTTAACCAGCTGGCTTATTTTAAGAAAAATAAGGGAAATGTAAATGAGCTGTTAAATTGTTGAAAAGCATCCTACAGTGCTGAGTAGGACCAGATACACTGGGTCTGGGGCAGGGCCTTTGTTCACTAGCTCAGTGAAAAGAGGAGAGGCCTCCAGGCACTGCCATAAACATTTAAATGTGTATTATAGCAGTCTGCTAAAGTCCTGTCTCAAGCTTCAAAAGGAGATATTGTGGGAACATAGAGTCAGGTGACCAGATGAGGTCATTCTGCAAGTCATCTTGGATATTATATTTTACAGGGAGTAATTTCAGAATATAGAGCATTCTGTCTGGGGCTTGACTAGAAAGACTGCTCACATATTTCATCTTGCCTTGTCCAAGTAAGTTAATGGGGGAAAAATACTAATATTTCATCTTGCCTTGTCCAAGTAAGTTAATGGGGGAAAAATACTAATTCTCTTAGATTCAATCAGGAATATAGCAAAGCTTAGTTTAGATATTGTTTTTCTTTATTTGTCAGAGTTTGTCCATTAATGTTTTCAATATTTTCTGTGATTTGAACTCTGTGGTTTACTGTGAATACGTATTCAATATTTTCATGTTCTTTTATTATTTGTTATTAAATATATTTGAAACTTTTATTGTGGCTGGCCCTTGGTATCTAACCTTTGAGAGTACTTATATGTATTTGATGACACTGTGTGGGCCACTCCAGAAGGCCTAGCCATCTTGGTGAACTACTACCATTTGTATTAGTTTTAATATTGCACAGTATAATTGGACACTCTCTTTAAGGGTCTTACAGTACCTGATTGTGAAGTCTCTGGTGGCAGTGATAACTACTTTATACTCTGGGAAGAAGGGGGCACAGCAGGTAAACCTGTGCCAACCTTTCCCATGTGTGTGTGTGTGTGTGTGTGTGTGTGTGTGTGTGTGTGTGTGTGTGTGTGTGTGTGTGCGCAAATTAAATCTTTCAGTGTCTGTGTGTCATCTACTTGGGGCAGGGACACAAAGCACTGAGTTTACAGAGAAAGTGCCGGAGAACTTGTCTTGGACACTCAGCTGAGGACCTAACCTTACAGCTGTACTGGTGGAGAGTCTTACTAGAGATCTGGAGGGAGTCAGATAAACCAGTTCCTAGGTTGAGTGTGTGTTCCCTTGTGCTCTTATGGGAAATTGTACTTGATGCAGAGATGTCTGCATCTGGAAATACTGAGTGTATACATTTGTATTCCAAATGCACATCCCTCTCCAGCATCAGTGGTGAGGATTCAGGCTCGTGATTACTGGCCCAGCATAGGATGACACATAGTGGTTCCCATCACATATTGGCAGCAATGGTGGGCATCACACAATTCATCCATCTCTTTTCTGGAGACCTCCATTTCCTCTTATATTCTTGTTGTCTGACACAAATGTTCATCTCCAGATTGTCTTCTGTTTTCCTGTACATGTGCCCAAACCACCATAATCTGTTCTGTTTGACCATCTCTGCAATTGGGCTTCTGCTCTGATGTCCTCATTTTTTCATCTGTCCCAGAGTGTGCATCTTACCACTCATCTCAAGCATATACAGTAGTACTGGCCACACCTCTGTTTTGTACACCTTACTTTTTATCTTCTTTATATTCTTCTATCACACATTAACCCAGCGTATAAACCAGCTGACTGTAGCCCTTCTGATTCCAGCTTTGATCTCCTTATTCAGGCTTCCCTTCTCCTCAACCTCCCCTCCGAGATACTTGAAGCTGTTAACCTATTCTACTATTTTCCCTTGTGTGTCAATTTTCAGCTTCTTCTGGATCCGCCATTTGCTACCATTACAGCTGTTTTATCCTTACTCAGTTTCATCTCATGTGCCTTCACTTTGTAATTTCTCTTCATCTGTATACAGCAGCTTTGTTGATCTGTCCCCTCCAACCTGCTTGTTAATGTAATCCATCACTAGTATGAATAGCGGTGGGCTCAGAGCTTAACCCTGTTGCAAACTGAATCCCACTGGAAACCTCTCTGTGAGTCTGAACACTGTTCTTACTTGTGTCATTTGGTCCTTGTGCATAATCTACACTAATTCTATCAATGTTTTGGGGACTTTTAACCACTGCAGGATTGCCCAAATCAGCTTTCTTGAGACCTTAGCATATGCTTTCTCCAAGTCTGGGAATGCCCAGTTGGACTCTTCCCTCATCTCTTATTTTCTTCTTAACTATCTGTCACTGCAAACATCAAGTTGCTTGTATTGCATTTTGATATGAATCCAAACTGCTCATCTCCCATCTCACTTTCTTCTACCTATATATTCATTTATCAATAACCCTCTCCAGGACTTTCATGCAGTGTGACAGCAGTTTGATGCCTCTGTAGTACCAACAGTTGTGACTGTCTCCTTTGCTTATGTACACTGGCACTAAAATGCTTATTCTCCAGTCATCTGAGATACACCTTTTTCTCCATACTGCTATGAGTATGCTATTTCTCCCCTAACTCATCCGATATCTTGATCATATCTGCAGTGACCTTATCTGAACCTGATGCTTTTCCTGACTTCATCTTCCATATTGCTCTTGTAGCAGAATGCTACTATTAATACTGAGAAGCCTGAAAGTGTGAATTCAACTATTGTCAAAAGTGGACAATTTTTAACCTATGTTTGTGGCAGACCTGTGCTCCCCATGCAAAATCCCTACAGTAGCTTCACCCCCAAAATCTTTTTTTTTTTTTTTTTAATTAACTGATTGTGAGGTTACTGCTGTCTGGGACATGGGTAAAGAGGTTTAAAATGTGAAGAAGTTTCAAAAGTAGTCAGAATCTCAGTTTCTTACTGCAAAATATCACACTTCTCCCATGTTACATGTTAGTTTTGCTAGTTGAGTCTATTAGCACTCATGAATGGCATTCATTGAACAAGTCAAAAATGTCATTCACACAAAGCCTTTTAAAGTAATGTTTTTCTTTGGCAGTGAACCATCCTATCCACTGTGTAACTTGCTTCACACCTACTCTGCTCTGGCAGCAAATAGCATTAAACTTAGTAAGTCTGTCTAGGCAATTCAATTGCTATATCCCAGCTCAAAAGAATTTCATCTTTGTTGTTGCCTGGCTCATCTTCTTATCATTTTCTGTTTTTCTATTACTGCTTGGTTGACCTTTACACAAAATGAATAACAGTTCTGTCTTGTTAATCACTGTCCTTATTTCTGACCCACGGGGAGCCATATTAGCCAAAGACCTCTATCAGACACCCTCCAGGCCCACTGTGAGGAAACATGTATCTCAGTTGTCTTTCTTGCTCTTTATATAGTTCTTTCCCTTCACACCATGTTTCTGATTCTATATGAGGCTCTCACTAGGGCATGATACATAATGTTCAAAGTAACTTTTGTGTCCAGGTGGAAGACTGTCATGCCTATCCCCTTAAGATGGAGATATGGAATCCAATCCAGTCCCATTTTATACCACCATGGTCAGTGAACTGCTGAATTTATACACCTATAATGCTTAAACAAAGATAGTGCCAGACCACGTGTTGAAAACACAGCTTATGAAAGCAAGCAGCATATGTAATAAGAATGACAAGCCATGTACTAATAATCAGACGCTGGTGTTTTCACTCTTTCAGTGATATTATTAAGGGCAAACTCTTTTTTCCCCAAATATCCGTTTCATGAATTATTATGCCTTACAAATGATCAATCAGACGTGATAGAGGGATAATTCTGCTTGCCAAGAAATATTGGCTACAGAAGAGTTGCCTTAACTTCAGTAACTGATGGATGTGGGCTTGATTAGATTGCTTCTGGTTTGCATGGCTGTACTGTAGTGTAGTATTTAACATTGCTGCTTTACAGCTGTTATTTCTCTGGCTTGATTCTTAGCTGGTGTGTCTTCTCCCTGTGTATGTACTAGTTCTTACCAAGGTTCTCCAGCTTTTCCCCACAAAACAAAGTCATGTCATTAGGTGAATTGACAACCCTCTAAACCACTCCTAAGAGTGTTTTACAATAAGCAGGTATCTTCTCTATAGTAGTGCTGAGTGCAATGTTAGACTCTGGCTGTTGGAAAACGAAGGAGTAAAGGAATGTTTAAACTCACTTTTCTAGTAGATGGATATAGTTTGCTTGATTGGTGACTTATTCAGTGAAGCCCATTAATTCACATCTACCATGCTGTGTAAAACTTGGCCAAAATTTACAAGAAAGTTATAAACCACATACTGGTCATGTTCTTTTTAGCTAGCAGTCATGGCTGAATAGACTTCATGAATGCTGTTGTATGACCTGTGTCTTTTCTGCAGGGATACAGTATCAGTTTAGTGTGTATCACATGGCCAAAGCATGACTTTTTAAACAATACTGTTTGTAAATTTCTGGCTACACCCTTGACAGTCGGGATGAATGACTGGTAGTCATACAGCTTCTAGGCTTAAAGAACAAAGACCAGCTCCAAGATCCTTCTCTGTCCCATTCTGTTGGGCCATTTTCTAGCATTGCACAGAGTTAACCTCCATAAAAAAATATCCGTAATTAGTCTAGTTATTAAGTAAAGTGGTAGGATGTGGCATTGTATCATTACTGTGTTGACAGGTAGTTGTTATCAACACCTGGAATGGCTTTCTTGATTTATTATTACAACTGCTCTGAATGCAGAAGTCACTACATTAGTTGTGACTTAAATAGGAGGCCATGACAAGACAAGCCCCCAGATTCTACAAGCCTTGCATGGCGTGCAGGATTAGTGCAGGAGCTCTAGCAGGCAATATGTCTGCCATGCGATCCAGGAATAGCCTGCAGGGGCGTGCACGAGCACTCCTGCACTAGTCCTGTATGAACTCAGCCCCTGTATGCAAATTACCCCATTTTCAGGAGAAACCCATGCAAATGAGGTTAATTTGCAATCCAGGAAGGTGGAAACTGGCCGTGCAGGACTAGTAATCTGCAGAAATGTACTCCGTTATTAACGAGTACATTTCTGCAAATTCCAAAACGGAGCCATGACAGCTCCAAATAAAGGGTGCATATCATTCAGGAAGCATGCCAATGGCCAAGTATAAGGCCATTGGCATTGAAAACAGTTTAAAAAATAAAAAAAATCAACTTTTATTTTTTTTTACCCGATCTCGGCTGTTTAAGCATAGGGCAGCGGTGCGCAAATGGGATCGGGCTAAAAAAAAAAAAAAAAAAAAAAAAAACATTCTAGCCAAAATCACAATTCTGCCATTATAGTCAATGGCAAGCAAAAGTCAACATGGCCAGTGAGTAGTGGTTGCTAAGGGGTTAAGGGATAGGGCTCAGTGTGAGACATGTAACTATGCATTAGCAGGCAATCCTATGCAAATGAGGGGAATAATAGTGAATCCCAGATTTCCCCAGCATGCAAGTCAGCTCCCAACAGTGTAAGAGCAGGAATAGCTTTGTGCAAGCCTAGGAGTTAGCTGACATCATAGGGGTGTGTGTCAGACATACTGTAAGCAGATTGGAGCCCTGTGGTTCAGGTTTTCTCCTAGCTTAGCACAGCTGGGCAAGGGTGCGTGTCTGAGTCTGCCTAGCGCTCTTTACATTGCCTAAGCGGGTGTGCGTGCCGCGCACCGGGTTTTAAAGAAAAAAAAGTAAACCAGAAATAGAAGCTCTGTGCACATTTGAGCACTGTGTTTGTGCGGGGCATTCCTGGGCTTAAACAGGAAGGCAGTGGGAAGGGAAAACAGTAGTAGGAAGTTAATCAAGGAGAACTAGCATAGCTGGCAGGTGAAATGTATCGGAATCAGGCAGTTACACAGGCAGCAGACAAGCCCAGCCCAGAACACTACTATAAACTATGCAAACACCTTCCACTCTGGATTTTCCCATACTCTACACCACCAGTGTATAAAGTGGGGAAGTTTTAACAGACAAAACAACAAAATGATAGGGACTGCAATAGCTATCATTCAACAACTTCTGGAAGAGGCTGAGAGTGGTGAGGATGTGAATGCTGTCAACCAACCCATAGTGAGGAGACGGAGAAGAGTGTACAGACCCAGGGTAACCTATCAGAGGCTACATGAGCTGGAGATAGTGGAGCACTATAGGGTGGACAGGGACCTCCTACAGCAAATTGTTGAGCTGTGCCGGCCAAGCCTGACAAACAGAACTAACAGAAGGGAACCCATCACAGTGGATACCAAGGTATGTGTAGGCCTAAGAATACTATCTACAGGTACCTTCCAAAGGCCAACTAGGGATATGATGGGGATCTCACAGGCATCAGCATCCAGGGTACTCCACCAGTTCCTGGATGCCATGTCAGCACATGCCGGTGAGCATGTATATTTCCCCAACACCCATGAGGCGTTGGCCAGCAATATGCAACTGTTCCACCAAATAGCAGAATACCCTGAGGTAGTGGGTGCTATAGACTGAATGCACATATGCATCAAAGCACCACCCAGTGAGCAGGGTAGGGTCTACATCAACCGCAAGGGCTTCCCTTCCATCAACTGCCAGGTTGTGTGTGATGCCCAGGACATAATAATGAATGTGTATGCTGGCTGCCCTGGAAGCTATCATGATTCCCACATCTGGCATCTGAAGCAGCTGTACCAGAGATTTGCCAATGGGAACATCCCTGACGGTCAATTAGTGGGGGATGCTGGATATGCACTGGAGCTGTGGCTGATGACACCCATCAGAAATGCACACACACCCGAACAAGAACTCCACAATCAGGCACACGCACAGACCAGAATTATAATAGAGTGTGTGTTTGGGATGCTCAAGTCATGGTTCCGGTGTCTGGACACATCCAGTGGAACCTTGCAGTACTCACCAGCTACATGTACCTAAATTGTCATCGTATGTGCCATGCTACACAATATGATCCTGTGGAAACAGCTGCAGCAGGACTAGCATGGAGCAGGGCCATACAGCCCCCCACCATTGCCAAGACCTGCACAGGCACAGAGTGACTTGGAGGAGGAGCAACCTGAGCCTGCCCCAGTAGGCAGAAAGAGGCATGCCCAGTATGCCCTGGCCTTGGCAAAAGCCAACACATAGTACATACACTGACACAGGAGGGTACCAGAGAATGACACCTCTCTCTGACTCTCACATACAGTAAAAGGGATGCCAAACATGACACTACCTGTGCTCAACCATGTGTAGTGAGTGTACTATGTGCATCCGACATAAGCAGCCCTGCAGCACCACCCACAATACTAGGACACCCACAAGGTAAGTGACTCACAGATGCCAGTCAGGGAGGTTCATATACCCAACAACAGTCGCAACCAGCAGGACAGGTGTAGACAAACACAAACAAAGGCCATGCAATGGCCTCTGAATGATGCCTATGGGTAACGCCCTCCCCCCCTAGGCCTACACAGACAAGCTACAGCAGGTCAGGCAGTGGGATGTTAGTTCTGAAGGGTAGGAAGTCAGAAACTAATATGTAGGTCAATCAAAGCTAAGACCTATAGTACACTGATATGCCTCTAGTCAGCATAATAGGTTAGAATGCAGAATGAAATGGAGTACCTGACATACAAATGTGTACAAGTGTCAGGTGTGCCCCCTCATCCTACGTAGAAATGCAATGACAGTCAGGTGTGCCCCCCCAATCCTGTGTAGAAATGTAGAAACAGTCAGGTGTGCCCCCCAATCCTGTGCAGAAATGTAGAAACAGTCAGGTGTGCCCCCCCAATCCTGTGAAGAAATGTAGAAATAGTCAGGTGTGCCCCCCCAATCCTGTGTAGAAATGTAGAAACAGTCAGGTGTGCTCCCTCCAACCCTACCTATTTATGTAGTAATGGTCTGGTGTGGTCTGGTGTGCCCCCCCCATCCTGTGTAGAAATGTAGAAACAGTCAGGTGTGCTCCCCCCAACCCTACTTATTTATGTAGTAATGGTTTGGTGTGCCCCCCCAATCCGATGTACACAAGTCGTAACAGTCAGGTGTGCCCCTCTACAACCCTATGTAGAAATGTATTAACATGTATGTGTAGGTATAATACCAGTGCAGCACAGATGCACAGAGATGGCCAAGGTAGTAGGATAGGTTGTAACATCTGCACAATATGCAGGTATGTGTGTGTTAGGCTGGTGTGTGTTTCAGAGTGGTCGGTATGTATACATGTTGAGGTAAGACCTGGTGGCCATTGCCCGCTACCGCTGATGACTAGTATATTCCTGTAGTCCACATTACTTTCCTAGTCAGTGCTGTTATCTGTACCTTACAAGTCTTACTACACTACCCTATAGCCTTAGTTTGGACAGTGATACGGCTGTCATCATCGTTATACATGAACTGGTTTTACCTGAAGTATACACCTCTTACCTGGTATACCTGTGGAGGGAATGTTTGTTAACACTAACTGTTTCTACACATATTCCCAGATTCTGGGTTAATGTGCACATAGCTATCCAACTCTGTCTGCATAGACTCTGGCCATGTGTTGACCACATGCAGGTGTACCGGGACATATCTGGAATATTGCTCTCTTCAACCTTTAGTGACTTGACACACACATATACATGCTTTCCTACACAGTTATATTATGTAGCACAGTGTGGGTGACAGTGATCAGTGATACTTTATTATTCCGAGAAACTGCAACACTCACAATTCCCTACAATACCAGAGTAAACAGTACCAGTACAGGGTATAATGTTTTTTGTTTCTCAGCACAGTGTTTGTATCCAATGTACCTGTGGGAGCAATGTTTGTTAGCACAACCTGACTGTCGCCACACAAAGTTCCGGATTACACATTAGCATTTTGCACATACATCTCACTCTGTTACTGTATAGACTCTGGTCACAGCTTGACAACATGGGGGTGTAGATAGGACATACTTGGCTTATTACTCTCCTAGGAGTTTAGGGAGTTGCTACAGTGACAGGTTTGTTCTCATAAATGTTTGACAATCACTTGTATTCCCTGTTGTCCTCGCTCAACATCTGGGATCGTCCCACAGACGTACCAGGGGGACAGGCAGCAGATATGGGCCCATATACTGGACATCCTGGCCTCATCTGTACAGTTGTGGGGTTTGATTCTGTATGCAGCCAACTTCCACTCCCAGGATTCAGACCATGGCTGTGTCTGCTACAACTTAAACACTGTCCACCAGAGTTGTGTGTGCTATATATATATATATATATATATATATATATATATATATATATATATGTATATTCCTGTATATCTCCTATTCGCTTTCTGTCTTATAAATCTCCTGTGCTTTTGCATTCTGACCTTGTATTACAACACTCTTATACAGATTTCCTAGACAGTTATATTTTGTAGGACAGTGTGAGTGACAGTGATGAGTAATACCTCATTATTCAGAGCAACTGCATCAGTCACAATACCATACAATACCAATGTAAACAGTACCAGTACAGGGTATCATTCTTGTATTTCTGTGTACAGTGTTGGTATCTAACAGACTTGTGGGAGAAATGTTTGTTAGCACTACCTGAATGTTGCCACACACAGTACAAGATTCCACATTACTATTATGCACATACATTTCACTCTGTTACTGTACACACTCTGGCCACAGCTTGACAAGATGGGGGTTTAAATAGGACATACATGGCTTTTTAGTCTCATAAGGTTCTGGGGAGTTGCTAGTGTGCCAGCTTTGTTCTCATAGATGTGTGTCAATCAGTTGTATTTCCTGTTTGCTGCCTATACGTCTGGGATCATCCCACTGATTTCCCAGGGGGACAGGTTGACAGACAACAGATATGGGCCACTTTACTGGAAATTCTGGACATATCTTTACAGTTGTGGGGTATGATTCTGTATGCTGACTACTACCACTGGCAGGATTCGAACCGTGGATGTGTGTGCTAAAAAAAACAGCAGCTCACATCTCAGTTGCATGTGCTATTTGGGTTTTGTTGTCCGGATTTTTCCTGTTTTCTGTCTATGTGACTCTTAGTTGTACTAAATGGCCTCTGGGGATTACACCAGTCATATACAGGCATTCTACACATTCTATTTATGGTGCATGGTGTGGGTAACAGTGTTTAATACAACAGTAGTATTACGTGAATGCAAATCTACATTACCATATGTTACCAGAGTATACACATGCAGTCCAGCAGTTAAACCATTAGTGTCAGGCTATTACGCTTTTATTTACATACATACTATATGCGTCTCTTCCTGCCATGTTCTCCGGTGTATGCAGTACTTGTCTTAAACAATACAGGTTTTATACAGGCAATTAATTTAGTAATACTTTTAGATTTATTTCCTATGACAGTACATGCAAGAGTATTACTGACCTGCCTCACATCGCAACCTCTCCAGGTGACTGCCATGGGCCTCCTGGTTTGCGGCCTGGTGGATTGCAGCTGTGGAGGACATAAGAGGAATATTTAGCTATACCTATCCATGCTATACATGAGCTGACAATTATTACACACATAGTGGGGTGATACTTACACACAGCTGGGACATCCCCTGCCGTTCTAGCCTCTTGGATCCACTGGTCCAAGAGGTCCCCCTTACACCGCTTCAGGTTGGCATAGTGATGCCTGACCTGCTCACCAGTTCGGAGTATGCCAGTGGCACTGGTGAGGTCACGGGCGAGATTGTCCCAGGCATCCACCTTATATTGGGAGCCCTGGTACTGGCCCTGCAGCAGTCTCTGCTCATGGTCTTTGACAAGGAGTCCTGCCATGACTCTGGACTCCTGGATGCACCCGCGCTCCACCCGAAAGTGGACACAGTCTCCCCTTCCTGACATGGTGCCTGCAAAGGAAGCTACAACCAGTTATGAGATGTATTACCACCTCTTGGGTTTAAGTAGGGCCAATTTCCCGCACTTTTTCATGATTGTCTGGTTTTGAGAAAGCTAAGCTATGGGCAAAAATGCTTACCTAAGGCTGGCATTGTTTAAAGGGATATAAGACAGGGCACATTGAGTTAGCTGCCCTACACATTGCTTACACCTCCTAAGCTGGCCTGTGTAATGCTTAGCATTGCTTATATTTGACATCTTTGAATTATATTTTCTTTTTGGCATTGATTTATTATTCATTGCATCTTATATGTATGCCTGGTATCCATGATTCATGTGTACGTATACTGCAAGGGGTTCTTGTGTTTTATTGGGAGCTTCAACAATCTATTACAATTACACCTGACTTCTGAACTTACTGCTGTACGCAAGTTCACATGTTTATGTCATGAAGTAGGTTATGGAACATATGTCTGTATACTGATTCCTTTCACAGGTTCAGTTTGATTTTACTATAGTGAAGACTTGTTTGCTGATACCTCATTCTTCTTTACTGCTGTGATGGCTTGGTGGTTAACTACTGTGACTATAGGGTATAGGGTCCTGGGTTCAAGACTTGCAAGGCTGTTTATTTTGTTGCTGGGCAAAACAAGGGCCATTGGATACAGAGTGATTAAGGCACTTTTGAGCAGTTGTAAGTGGGTTTGAGTGAGGGTAAGCATTGTTAACTTCTGGTTAATGATGCTTACAGTGAGTTAGCTTCTAAATTGCTCAACCTAAGTGCGCATTGCTTACCCCTGTGCAAATGGGCTAAAACCTGCTTATTAGTGCTTACATATGTTTACTACTGCTTATTGGTGCTTAAACTTGCTTACTGGTGCTTTATTCATTATGACACTGACACCTCACATGTGCATTTAATGCAGTACTCCCATTCAAAAATATATGTTATTTAGTGGGTTATGCAACAAAAATATTGGTCATAATGTGCTTTGCCATGGAAAATGGAATATGCTGCCATGGGACTCGAATCGGTAATGCCTGCTTGTAAGGTGAATGTTATGCCCACTACACTATTGCTATGCTGCTTTATTTGCATATATCTTCCTTGTTATCCTCTTCAGTCATTTAAGCTGCATTAACCGTAGCTAAGCAATGGGCACACTGGCACACCTACAGTTAGCTTTAATCAGAATTTTAATAAAAAAAAAGGTTTGTTAATTTTATTTGTATGTACTTGCTGTTGTACATGAGGGGGAATGTTGGTGGGTATATGCAGACACCTATGAGCGGTCTCACTCATTTCATAGGCTTTTCTGCTGTTCTTCATTGCGGGGGCATGTATATTTTGAGAGCTCTGCTCTCAGACACCCCCCCCCCATTCTTACATGCTCCATGGTAGATTAGGAGCTCAGGCAACGTTCCTCATTAATATGCATGACGCGCTGCCGTCCTGCTCTTAAATGGCTGCTTCCATGCAGGAATAAGTTAGTCCTGCACAGATGATTAGTAAATCCAGGGGATGGTGTGTGCATGCTGTGTCAATATTAATATCCATAATTTTCATCTACTGTGAGATTAAGATACAGCATTAAGAATTTTACACTTTTCCTCCTCCTTTCTAAAATTACAGAATTTTATAGGTACCTATGTTATTAACTCCCTGAATTAACTGAAACATTGACCATTCTTGTATAAATGAGAATTACAGTGGCTGTTATTTATAAATGTTTTGTGTGATGCATGAATATACTCCTCTTTTTGACCCAAAGCTATGATAGTAAACTCCACAGATATTTTTACTATATTGCTTACAGGTTGCAAAAATATACTAACTACTTTAGAAGAGAAAAAATATATGCAGTCTTGGAATGCCTTATTGCTTATTGACATGCTGCATATTTTTGCCATATAAAGTCTCATTTAGACTTTCTTCTAAGATTATACCTTGCATGTG
Organism: Protopterus annectens; assembly: GCF_019279795.1. Lineage (NCBI taxonomy): Eukaryota > Metazoa > Chordata > Ceratodontiformes > Protopteridae > Protopterus > Protopterus annectens. The sequence continues at coordinate 1,154,255,090 of NC_056741.1, read as the reverse complement.
GCATTCTGTTCATATATGTTACTATATTTTGTTTGTTTTTTTAGTTTCATCACAGCTTGGCAGTAGAAGGGTACCCAGATGGTAGCTGTCTTTTGAGAGTAGGAGTGAGAAGGCATGTTGTATATATGTTTGTATGATAGCATCAACCTGAAATATGAATGTGGCCAACTTGTGTCTTCACTTTACTCCCAATCTAACGCCAGAGGAATATATACACAATTTTTTGTGTTGGAGTAGGGAGGAAAGTACTATTCCCTGGAATAATTGGTGTATCTTTACAAGCATTTGTCTTTCTTAATTTATTGTGAACTGTTGTTTAGTCAGCTTTGAACATTAAGCCTTGGACTAATTTCTTCCTTGAAAGGAAAAAAAAATCAGGCTGAATTTCTTTCCTTTTTCATTACTTTTGTTTGAGTGATCATTGGATCAAAAGGCTGAAAAACATCTCTAAAATGCACCATAGAGCATATAAAACCCATGGCTTTTGGGAGCAACCTGCTTTGATTATTCATCCATAGTCATTAATTTGATGATTTCCTCTGCAGTCATTGCTCGGGTTTCTTAGCCGGTTTAAACGATGCAAGAAAAGGCAAAGTTAAACTGAACACTGAATTTTTCCCTGGTCATGATTTTTGTTCATGCTATCATTGGATGAAATGGTTGCATAAAAAGGCTCTAAAATGAACCTCAGAGCCATGTTTTAATTAATGTCATGTGATTCTTTTCTGATTAGCTGGCTATTTGTATAAAATGATTGAAGTTGATTTACTATGTGTATGTACTGAGAAAGAGCTAGAGTCTCGAAAGCTTTGCTGTTTGCTTTTACTTCAGCCTTTTTTATCTATTAAATTTGGACACGGAACTCCTGGTTTATTTTTGTTAGTTTTGCCTGTTTTACCTTCTGGAGTTTTTCAGCTTCCAAGGAAGTTTGCTCAGTCTTTGGTTAACCTCTAGAACATAGCTTCTGGGGAGGGGGGCTAGTGGCCCACAGACCTCCGGCTTAATTCAGTTGTTTACGCCATAATTATTACTTTTCAGTTTGGTCATTAAGTGTGTGTTGAAAGAATGCAAAAAAAGCCAAGAATAAGACAAAAGTATGAAAAGCAAGAAAAAAATAATCTGCATGGTGTGTGAAAAGTGCTTGGCATAGGTGGTGGGTGGGGATAGGTAACAAGAAAGTTATGATTTGGTGGCCCCCAAACATGACCCAAATTTGGCCCTGCAGTTGCTAAGGCTTGCCTTCTGCATACTGTGATATAAAAGTCTTTGTTTTCAAACTGCAATCTGTTCTCATGTTGCCTTTACTTCTAATAAAGGTATTATGACAGTGAATGAGGGAGGGGAGAGAAGTAAATGATAAATGAATGAAAACAGACATTAATATATTATGTGATGGGGACCACTAGAAAATATTGTATAAAACATAGCTTTGGTAATGCATGAGCTAAAACTAAGAATGCAGGCAAAATTAAAGAGATAAGTATGCTGGCTGAAAAGAGGCTAAACAGCAAGGTTCACAAAAGTACTGCACTGACAACACTGACCAAGGGGATATTCATTGAATGAAGGTTGCTGTTTGACATAACTCGGATGTAAAACATGTACACTGGAAATTATTTTACAGTTATTAACATCTGTAATTATGACTGAGAAAACAATTATTGCATTTCATATCCTTGTCATATTTGCCCACACTGGCATGTCTCCGGTGCACTTGGAAGGTAATTCCTTTTCCTTGTTAAGATCATCTGGCTTGCAAGAGAGTGAAGTTGCTGTGTATGGATAATAAAGTTGGACTTTTTAAAAACCAGCCACGGCATCTGAACTAGTTACTGGTTGTTTAGCAACACAAGGATAGATGGACAGCATTAGAAATGAAATACTGCTACAGACAAGAAATAAACAACTCAGTGATTTTATAATAGCTGTTATTCTGCCCAACAGAGTTTGACTGACAGACACACTTCAATAATATAATACATCAACTCTATGGCTTTGCAAATATATTATCTATAAGAGATACATTAAGGAGAATGAAACCTAATTTTTACTTTGGCACACAGTGATTTTTTTTTTTAAATATAAAGGCCTTGTTGATGAAAAAAAAACAAAGATAAGCCCCCAGATTTAATAAAATCTGTGTAGACATAGTATACAGCCTACACAGACGGTACCGTGGCCATGTATGCGGTTCCCCCTTGGTAGTGCTCCATGCATATTAATAAAGGCGCATTACTGAAGGAGAGCTGTGGAACACAGTCATTGAATCAGTATAGGGAGTGTGTTACTAACTGGGTCTGCAGATGAGTAATACACACCCTGCACTGTCAAAGTGCAGTATAGTAATGTATGCATATGTAGTAACTTTTATTTAATTTTTTTTTTAATGTTTGCTTGGCATGGCGTGCAGCAATTGACATGTGCCACACATCTAAAAATAGAAACTGGATTTATTTAATTATGAATTCAAAGGTCAAGTTTAACCATAGCTTAGCAGGTTTGTGTGGCGCAGCACTGTGCTTAGCAGTGCTTAAACATAGCTGAGAGGTATATGTAAAAGTATAGCACCATTTTACACAGCCAAGTGGATAGAGTTTTGGCCTCCTGTGCAATAGGTGTGGGGTTTGAATACATGGAAGGGAAATTACGCAACTATTTTTGCAAGATATATTATGCCAATTATTTTTAAATCATGATCTGCTGCACTCAGCTAAGCTCTGCTAAGCCTTGTTAAGCATGATAAACATTGCTTAAACAATCTCTGTTTAAGCATTGCTTGCAGTGCTTGGCACCACTTAGCTGTGCTTAGCTCATTTGTGCACTGTTAAACATTGCCAGTTTAAGCACTGTTCAGTTGAGCTGAGCCAGTTTGTGTGGTGCTAAGCGACGGGTCACATTTTTAAATATTGCCCAATGGTGCTTAAGGGTGGGAAAAGTGATATATTAAGCCCAGTAGGTAGGAATACACCATAATCTATTGCAGTTCTGTCTTTGAAGGATACAATGGCAAGTGTTGGAGAGGGTTTGCACTTTCTAGTGCAGCGGTGGGGCATTGAGGAGTCCAGGGTCATGGTTGGACTCCTAGTCAAAAACCACAAAGACTGGCTCATCCAGGGAAGTTACCAGGGCTTGGAGTACAAAGCGGAGGCCTGAGACTGGGTGGCAAGAGACCTCACCAGTGCAACTGGTATCCCCTGCACAGGTGAGCAGTTTCATGACTACCATGACAACTTGAAAAGAAGGAAAGGGGCTCTCTTGGGTCCAAGAATTCTGGGAGGGCAATGTTCCACATGTTTGTAAGTATGTTTACGTATGTTTCACCAATATTTAATCTTGAATGTCTGCTAAACTGGCATGCATAATGGTGTGCTTCTCTCCCAACAGCTACAGAGGTGAGAGCTCACAACGTCGAGGTGCATGCAGAGTGCCTGGCCAGGTTGCACTGTGAATGCGATGAGTACAGCTGTAGGATGCTATCTATAGTCAAATAACACTGAAAAAGCTTACAGCATGAACCAGTAATGTACAAAACATTTTAGTGCAATAACTGTGGAATTACAGCTGCATAATGCCAACTGTTTTGCAAGAAAACATTGAAACTATTGCAGCAACTGCATGAAGGTATCTATAATAAACTGTTGTGCAATACTTTTGGAATTAGAGCTGCTATTTCAATTCAGAAACAATATATTTTGTACACCTACATTTTTCTGTCATGCTTGCATTATATGCATGAGTGTTCAACTCTCACAGCAGTGTACTATAACACTGTAGTAGTACTACCAGGTCATATTTTGTTTCCAGGTGAGCTCTAGGTAAATAGTTAGTCAGATTGAAGCAGTTATTCAGTAGCTCAGTCTGTTAAATGCTGTGTATGAAGTACGTTTTTACACACTGAGACCAGGGTTCGAATCCAGTGCTATGTACTAATAAATATTATTGATTCAGATATCTTATAATGACAGATATTCTCTCCACAGTAACTACTGGTACATGGGTGAGGTAGCCTATATTATGTGCAAATAATTGTTTATTCAGATTTCACAGACTGTTAAAATCAGTACTATGAATGTGCTAGTATGCATGAAATAAAGGAAATATGTGCAGTAATAATATCATATATTAACATAAAAGAAATATAGTCTGTACTCTTGGTATGGCTGTATGCCTGGTGTGTCATGGAAAGTTTGCTGCAGCCAATTACTACATGTGATGGACATGTCCCCCTGCAGGCACTGCTATTGGGTTCTATCCTCATGCCTGCCAGAAATATTATGGCAGCAGTCACTTATTGATTATAAATCTCATTCTCTCCACAGGAACTGAAGATAAATGGGTGAGCCAGCTCCTATTATTGCGTAAATAATTGTTTTTTTTTTTTTCAGATGTCACAGACTGTTGAAATCATTACCACCAATGTCCTATTAATGCATAAAATAAAGGAAATACCTGAAATAATAGTAACATGAAATAAAATGGAAGAAATAAATGAAATGTGTACTCTTGGTATCACTGTATGCCTGCTGTGTCTTGGAAATTTTGATGCTGTCAATTAATACATGTGATGCACGTCTCCTGCAGTCACTGTTATTGGTTTTTATTCCCATGCCTATCAAGCAAGGCATGACAGTTGTTTACTCTCTTTACTGTACACATGCATGGCTCTCAAGTATCACGCTGTCACGGAAGGTAATTACTATTGCGTAATCCCTCTGTCACAGATATATCAACATGGTTATATGTCAATAGCAGAGTAAATGCACATCAGCCCACAGTACACCATGGTAGTTATATAGGTCCACCTGATATGGAAGTGGTCTTTGTAGCTGTGTATCTGCAGGTATTACTGCTTGGCCCATAGTGTCCTTTGTGGATAGCTTGAGAGGTATGTACATGCTACAGCAGCTACGGGGCACATTTACACATAAGGAAAGGTAAGGCCTGTAGAGTAGATAGCATTACTGTAGTCAACCATATAGCCCATGATGGTATTAATGGACTGTATTTCTCTCCCTCCCCACCCCTTATCTTCATACATTTATTATTGTTGTATATCATTTATGATTTACTATTAACATATGTTTTTCCATAAATGTTATGTTGGGGCATGTGTTTTATTAATGTTATGTATTAGTATGGTTGCATATTAACATATCTTGTTGAATTACCTGTTCTGTTGGCCTTATGCCATAACTGTTACTGGCATGCTGTTATTATACTAACTGTTCTGTTATATATTGTTTTGTTTTACATAATATGCATTGAACTGTCATGGGGTTATTTGCAATGTTCTGGCATGCTGTTATTACTAACAATGTGTTTGTTCATAACTCATCTATATAATATATTGGTTTACCTGCATAACAACACATGTCAGGGTAGGCCAGTTCCTGGTGATCTTCCTACTCTACCTCAGCTGGCCATGGCACTGGGTCCCAGCACATCTGGGACCCAAGCCTGTGCTGCCCCCTCTGCTGTCCCTGCACCATTTTTGAGTGGAACAACCTCAGGAGATGGGGCCCATCCTCCCCAGAGTGGGAGCAGAGGGGTGTTGTCACCCAGGATCAGCTACCAGTTATGGTTCACAGGATTGTTCATAGGACCTATGAACAGCATCTATGCCAGATTGAGGGGAGACTCGACAACCTGGTTGGGCCTGATGGCCCCGGTGCCCAGCCTCCAGCGCAGCCACCTTCAGGGCAGTGATGGAGCAGTGCCAACTAACCATGAGTGGGTATCTCAGTCATGCTGCTGCCATCTGGAGGGATGTGCACCTTATATTCCACAACACCCTCCCTGTACAAGGTGTTTACTCCACCCATGTGTCACACAAACCCCTATCAGCTGTCTTGTATGTATTGTCTGTCTGCAAAGGCAGCCTCTCCTACCCAACTTACCTCGCCACATGCACCTACATCCCTCCCCCAACATTCCACTCTCTCCTAAAAAAAAAAAGTGGACACCTGTCCCACAAAACAACATATCACCACATACATAGCTCTCCATTTTGCACACATATCCAGCAGATGCAACTAATTCTTACATTAATTAATGAACACATTTATATTGCCCTCACCCCTCTCTCTGGGGTGTGAGGCTCCATATTCCAAATTCTGTAGTACCTGCACAGCTACTGCTGTAAAGAAATGGAGAGCTATGGTCCTTTCCTACAATTCCTGCACAACCCTACCTGCCTTTCAGTATGTTTTCCCCCTGCTTTCCCCAATTTCACCACTGTCCTAGCATCCCTTTTTCTTTAATAATTTTTAGCATAGTTTTAAGCAGAGCTAAGCAGTGCTCTGTGATGTGTGCATCGTGCAAACCTATGCAAACCCAGTTAACAGTGCTTAAAAGTGCCTTGATGGTCTTATGTGTTTCTCACAGTGTCAGTCAGATCAGCAAAATAATCACCCCTGCCACATCTTGAATCCAGTCCACTGTCCACTACAGCATTGTGGATTAGCCCACTAGGCCACTCAGCTCTGAATTACAACAAGTGTTTCCAGCAAAATGTACTGCTTGCCACAGACAGACTCCAAATACATTATAATGGGAAAATGGGTATGTACCTAAAACTGTGATGCAAACACTACACCAGTGCACAGCCAAATAAATAATAATGGATGTATATCAGGCTTGGGATAACAGGCATACCTGTCAACTGTACAGATTATTGCAGACTGTCAAGAGTATTGCCCACTATTTTTGGCCTGGGTTTCATAACATTGTGTATTTCTGGCAAAGTACTGACAAGTCATCAATGATTGAGGTAAGGAAATCATGAAATTTATTTGAGTGTCACACTTCATACTCATCAGAAAACACATGCTAATGCAAATCCTGTTATTCTGTCAATGTTCTACGATTGTAGGAGCAATATGTAAAGATTGTCCCTAGTTTTGGGACTTTGTCCTATTTGTATGTATGACTTTGTCCAGAGCTCTACTTTGTCCCACTTGTATGTATGACTTTGTCCAGAGCTCTTGCTCTAACAGTTTGACAGGTATGATAGCAGGTAACCATCCCCTTTCATCAGCAACATCTTTAAACATACCTGTTAAGGCAGTAATGGCAAAGTACATACTGTATGTGTACAACTGGGATCCTGCTGCACAACAACTGCATTTGAAAGCTATACTCATAATGATGGATGCGGATGTTTGTCACAAACTGTATGCATGCACATATATCTTGCAAATATACCTGCTGCAGTACTGATTCAATAGTTCAGTCTGTTAAATTCCTTGCATACAGTACATTTTGCCACCCAGAGTCCTGGGTAAAAATCCAGTGTGTTGCACTTCAATTACATTCTTGTGACTACAGCAAATAATGACTGAGTCATGCAATATTAACATTCACAGGTTGCTGCTACTGAATTAACTGCTATCCATGTTTGCAAGTCAAAGGCCTGTAGGTAGGGACACACTGCACATATTTGTGCAGCCTAACTATATGTTGCCTTCTACTCTGGGATTGGCACTGTTATATAACAGATGTACCTTAAGCACATCCCTTGAGTGGACTGTAAAGTGTACTCTCACCCTGACTCTGCTATAATGACAGAGCTGACACTGCTGTCTCAGTTACACATACAGCTTGTTGTCCCCCAAAGTGTTCACACTGTCTCATATGTGTCATAGGCTGCAGCAGCAGCTGCAGCCTGCAACATATGCAGCTGCATGTTAAGCTACCTGCTACAGACCTACCATACTTCACACCCCCAGAACAAGGGATTCAGACAAAGCCATACATAAGGGAGGGCAAAGGTCCAGTGACAGGGATGTGTTGTTCAGTTTGCCCCTACAAAGATAGTGAGCTGATAGAATAGCAGCTACTGCATCAGCATGCATATTCTGATGGGTATGATGTCTGACACTCACATATGTTTCGGCTCCCTTACTGACCTCAACCCACAATGTTTAACACTGAACTGCCAGATAATCACAATGCCATGGGATAATGGCCAAGTATAACAAGCAAAACTGTTGACATACCTTATAAATCTCAACAGTGAACAGTATTTGTACCTACTGTCTGCAATGCTGTAATCTCCACACCTCACTAATGTTGATCTCAAATACTTAGAAAGGGGCCAATGCCTTTATGAAGGCCATATATATTGCACTGTGGAGCCATGTCATTGGATAATGAAAGTGCAACCCAGCTATTTTTTAGGCAATTAGCAAGTCTGAGCCACAGATTGGTGCACAGGCACTTACCTGTTAATGAGCATTACCTACAAATGGCAATCAACTGCCTATGGGAAACAGCTCTGCACGTTGCCTTAGCAAGACAGACTATGAGTTAGTAAGACTTTTCTTGAGGATTTCTTCACAAAAGGATTACTTCACTCTACCAGGTAATTAATACATGTCCCATATAATGGGATGCAGATGGGAGGAAGGAGATATGGTGAGTAGGGATTACAACAGTAGGCCTGTAGTACATCTATGGGAATGACATGTTATCTTACTTCCTCCTACAATGGCCTGCCCCTGTATGAAAGCTAGTGGATTATGAGTTAGACATATTGACAGTAAATAAGGTTGAAGGTAGCTGTAATGTCACATGATGCACTGTTATTCAGCTCCTCTCAGTCTGTGAATGTCACACAGAAATAGTTCAGATGTTGATAAGGTGTCCCTGACTGTCCCTGGTGTACTCTGGCTAGGTCACTGTTTTGTTGACAATTGTGCCTCATTGCTTGAGAGCTATGGTTAACATAGCATGCAACCCCCTAGAGCAGGTATTGAGCTCATAGCCATTATTAGTGGGGGACACAGGCCCAACCTCAGCGGCAGAGTATACTTATTGGCCATACAAAGTAATGCTATGAATACACTAACAGATATTACTGTAGCATAAGTGTATTCTGAGGGGTCTGGTGTATGACAGCCAGATTCTCTATATTCTGAAACCATCCATCAATTATTGGCCAACCATTTGCCAGACATCCACAAGTGTGTGCCAAAAGGACAACATATATCAGGCACATGTACATATTACAGAAACATCTGTGTACTGGAGAGGTATGATGCCTACAGGGAAGATATAGTACAGCAGGTTTGCATTGCTGTCTGTCATTGTGGCACACTGGTGTTGCTGGACTGTCCCCATATAGTTGGAATAACACATACCTATTTGTCTGACAGTGGCTATATGACATAGTAGTGGGACTTTGCCCATGGGGGACATACTACAGTAGATGGCATTGATGGGTGCGGAGACATACATCAGACTCTGTCATGGCACACAGGGACATAACTGGTGTTGCTACTATGTTGGTTATAGACACACACATAGTGTGTTGATAGACTGGGAGTTATGATGTGGGAGGTAGCAGTGGATAGTCCAGGCTATTTTGGTTGTGCAGGGTCTGTTGATAGTGGATGTCCATATATCTGGTCCTGTGATGTGTTCTCCTCTTGTTGCCTTTCAGGAAGGATGTATCAAAGGAGGCAGCCACCGAAAATAATGTTATCCTGGATGGCCTCAGATTGCAGCATAACATTCTGCTGTCCAGGGGTCACCAGCATCATGAACAATGTGCAGCACTGTGGGCTGACCTTGTCATGGCAGTCAACCAGATAGGCCAACAGGAAAATATCTAAATGCAGGTCCAACACGAGGCTACAGATATGGTCAATGCTGCATGGCAAAGGGCAGGCTCTGTGGCCAGGGACCATGCTGCCTCCAGTGGAGGGCCTGCAGCAGAATAACTACTGTCAGCCACAGAGGAATTCCTGGTGAACCTGGGAATAACCACCAGCTAACAAACATCCATCACCCTATACATCGTGGATGTAGGTGCCACAGCATCCACATCACAGGATCATCTAGGTAAGCTTCCTGTCTGTGTCATTGTAATACTGTATCATTTATTGTGGCAGCCTCTGCATACCAGCACATGGGTGTCAGGTCTATCTGCATTGTGGGGGGGAGAGGTATTTGGTTTTAATGCACAGTTGTGCACACCTACGCAGAATGTCAGCAATGTAGGCAGTATCACATTAGCTACTGTACATGTGGATATACACACATATTACCCTGTAATAATGCCACATTTGGTATTACTAACAATCCCTCTCCCTCGCAGTTCTATAGGTATGTCAGGTGTGGCGGGGGTCCAAGGTCCTGTACCTGTTAAGTGTGATATTCTTGTTTACAGATGATATATACCCTAAGAATGTTAAGGGCTGCCAGTATGACCTAGGCACAAGTGTTATGCTTAGCCAGAGTAGACTAGGTTGTATGTTCAATTATGGATCAGTTAACTGGAGTGCATCGAATGGGTAATCACAGCCATATATTTACAGGAATATTTACACATTTGTGCTTAATTTTGTGAAGGACTATGCAGCCTGCTATACAGGAGGCAATCACTCACAGATGCCTGTTCACACACAATATGGAGATGGTGCATTCCTGAGGCAGTGATGCTATAACTGGCATAGTATGGTCACGAAGGGTGCACTGTGTTTTAGGGGTAGGTATGTCAGATACATTGACATATTGCTTATCTCACAGATGCAATATTAACCAGATGTGGCTGCAGTGCATGTTATAAAGAGCCTGTCTTGTATGTGTATGCTGTTGTGAGTTTGTGTGCTATGCATGCAGTTCTGGCTCATCACATGTATGCATCTGTGTGGATTACCATACATAACAGTGCAGGTAGTAATGTACTTATTTTGTCCTCCTCCTCACAGGTGAACGTGGAGGTTGGAGTCTGCCCCCCTCACAACCTGATATCAGTGTCTCATTGCACTCTGATAATGATGATGGCAGTCATATTGAGGGACAGTTGGGGTTGCTGTGGACTAAATCTATCCCATGGGTTGACATCCCACTACCTTCCCCATTGTCCCCGCACACACAGTCAGTATGCCCACATATACCCAGTAACCTAAGGCCACAGATATAGAACAGACAGAGTGTGGCAACATCAAACAGAACCATGTGGCAGTGTAGACACTGGCCATAGCCAGAGAACTGGAGAGGTCCCACACAGGCAGATTGAGAGGGGTGCTCAGAGGAGGACTGCTGCCAATCCACCACCTGTCACAGGTGTCACATCACGTGTCACCCTCTGAATCTTTTGGTCCATCATGGAGGCACGGGCACATACCAAGCGCAACACTGGAGGAATGCTCAGGATTATGGATGCAGCACAGTCTGGCATCCATGACTGCCTCCACTGCATTGGTGACACCATGGATTGTTTCATGGATATAGTGGACAAATGATGGGCTGAGATAATGTCAGTGTTTCACTGCACATTTGTGCTGGAACATCTGGTTGAAGTAGGGCATAGAACACGTGGACATAGGTCTGCAGCACCATCTGCTGAGAGACCAAGTCGCCGTGCACACTCAAGCTCCTGTGGTTGCACTACCTCCAGCACCACAGAATGGAGTGTGCTGTCCACACCATGACGTGGCAGGCCATGGGAATGTGGTCCTGGGTGGTTCTGTGGCAGACATGGGCCAGCAGACAGCAGTCACAATCAGCTACTAACACCTCATCTGACATTGGGCATAGTGGTGCCAGTGCCACTCCTGGCAGAGCCAGTTCCCGTGTTCATGGCCAGAGATGGTGAACTCTCCACTCTGCCATCTATGATCCACAGCTGTCAAACATACATGTGTAGGGCTAGCACTGGACTTGACTGCATACACACACACTCAAACATCACTGTCACATGCAGGTCACCAACAGACACACATGACACCTCTCCATGGCCCACCTAACCAGCACCTCTTCCTGACTCACACACATGCTGTCAACTTTTTAACACAGCCTAGGCCTCTCGTGCCCCTACACCACACACTGTCCATGTGATGATACCTGTGCCACATCCCTGCCATCCATGCCATCAATGCAGGAACATGCAAATATGTATCTGATGCACAAGGTGACTATGTTACTTTACATGTAGGTTTTGTAGTGCGGTAGGATTGTGCCATGCAAGCTGTTATGGACATGACAGGTGCTGTATGCTGGCATGTGTCATGCATACACATTAAAGTTTGCGTATGTTTGTTTAATGATGATAGACTGCCAGTAGTGTTACAGACTGACAGGTGTCTCCATAACTGTGTATGTTTCTGTTCCAGGGCTCTGAGTGGCTGAGCTATGGAGACTTTGTGGTAATACAGCAGCACAGGATGGCATAGCAACAGCAAGGTACGGTTGTATACACACATGGTTACCTGGGTGCATATGTGTAGAACAGTGTGTCAGGGACATGAGGGCAGTCAGGGTAATCATGCATGCATACCCTGTGACAAGGCCTGCTACCCTTGATTTGTGACTCCTGGGTATTCTGTACATACATTTATGCCTAGGTAAACGTAGGTTATTTGGGGCCAGCAGCTAGTCACAGGGCAATAAAATGCATGGCCATTGCACGCTCATATAGCCATATGTGTACTGCTGCATGTGAGTATATTTGCACACGCAGAGTTTTCTATTGTGAGATTAGAACCCATACCTATCTAGTACTATACACTATAGCACTTTCCAATTACTGCATGCACCACAGAACTTCTCTGTTACTAGATTGTCAGCCAGTGCTGTTAAGGTGGATGACATCAGCAGCCCTTGTAAAGGAGGCCAATGGGAAGGTTGACAGCTAGACACAGGGCCTTAAAATGTATAACCATTGCACAGATATAGGTGATACAGGGATGTGTACACTGCTGCAAGGGGATATATTTACACACACACACACAGTTGCCTGTTGTGAGATTAGAACCCTTACCTATCTAGTAGTATACACTATAGCCCCAATGTACTTATCGCATGCACCAAGGAGCTTATCTGCTATTAGATTGTCAGCTAGTGCTGTTAAGGTGGATGAAATTGGCAGGCCTTGTAAAGGAGGCTATTGGCAAGGTTGACAGTTAGTCACAGGGCTTTAAAACATATAACAATAGTACAGAGACAGGCGATACAGGCATGTGTACATGAATGCAAGCAGATATATTTATACACACACACATATTTGCCTGGTGTGAGATTAGAACCCCTACCTATCTAGTACTGTATACTATAGCCCTATGTACTTATCACATATGCCACGGAGCTTATCTGTTTTTAGATTGCCAGCCAGTGCTGTTAAGGTGGATGACATCAGCAGGTGCTGACAGGGAGGCCAGTGTTGAGGAGGATGCTAGCACAGGGCCATAAAATGATTAGCCATTGCAAAGATGGGCATGTCTGCACTGCTGTAAGGGAAATATCTACACACACAAGGTGGCTGATATAAGATTAGAACCCCTACCTATCTACTATTACATACTATAGCTCACAGTACTGATTGCATGTGCTACCAGTTATATCTGTTGTACATCTGGCTGCAGCCACAGTACTTGTGGACCACGCAAAGTGCACTTGTATTACACAGTATGTGTGGCCTGCAGAGGGGACCAGCTTTATGCTGTTAGTGTAGCTAGTGTACTAGCAGTGAGGCACCTGTTAATACCCCTGCTATGTGTGACAGGTACCAGTTTTGCCATGTCTGGCCAGTTGCAGTTTGCTAGGTTTACAATTGGCCAGTGACAGTATGGCCTGTCTAAGTTCTGCATTGAAGACATTGCACATTACAACACCTGCTAACCATTGTCTGTCTACAGTGTGACATTCCAGAAGAACAGGGTTCTGTGGTTGGGCGGATTTTGTTGTGATGCAGCCTTGGTCTGTTACCATCAGACAACTGTTGGGTGTGTCAGTGGAGATAACCCCAGCATTCTGCCTGTAAATGTAGACATTCATACACGCACACACACACACACACACACACATATATATATATATATATATATATATATATATATATATATAAAGGATGTAACTGTAGCTGTGAGTATGTGTTATATATGTGTGTGTGGATGGTTTAAATCACTCTGCACATTTATGTAGCTTTCTCTCTCTCTCTCTCTCTTTATATATAAATATGGGAGTGCTACAGAATCCTGAAAGCCCAAAATCCTGAAAGTTCAAAATCATGAAAACTCAAAATCCTGAAAACACACAGGATGCTGACACTTACTATGTTCCATCACAAGTACATACAGAAACAAATAAAACACAAACTATATTGCAGTTCTCCAAGTATATGCAGGGGGGCAAGTTGCCCTTCACCCCCCATGTGGGGGAGGCTGCACCCCCCACACCCCCTGCAAACTTAAATATACCAACTCTAAGATTGCACTTAGTGTAGTGAAGTGCAATCTCGGAGTTGATATATTTAAGTAGCAGGGGGTGTGGGGGGCGCAGCGCCCCATATTGGGGGTGCAGGGGGGCTTGCCCCCTTGCATATGGTTGAAGGGTAATATGTTTCTCTATGTACTTGTGCTGAAATATAGTAAGTGTTGGTATCCTGTGTATTTTCAGGATTTTGAGTTTTCAGTATTTTGAACTTTCAGGATTTTGGTCTCATGATTTTGGTCTTTCAGGATTGTGTAGCTCTCTTGATATATATATATATATATATATATATATATATATATATATATATATATATATATACGTGTGTGTGTGTGTGTGTGCCACATACTGACAGGATAATCATGTGTGGGGGGTAGGGACAGATACATATGCATAGCTGTCTGTATGTACAGACATGTTTTCACCATCAGTTCCTTAGACAGATGAGACATCAGACATGTGCTCAAGTTAGCTAAGTGGAGGAGCATGCCCAGTGTGACTTTCAGTACTTACAAGGTAACTCCAGGCCAGACCTACCTGTACACCAGCCCAAGATTTTGTGTGTAACAGCCAATTGGCTGCTGCACCTGCTTCAGCAGTCCAGCATCTCCATGATATTTTGTGCAAGGCATTCCCCAGCTGTGTGCTTACCATAATATTTGTCTCATACCTATCAACTGTACAGATTGCAATAGAATTTACAGAGTTTTGCATCATATGTATGTTATGTTGTACATAGCCTTGTGATTTTCTGGTACATTATTTGCAAAGCATTATAGGCTGACATTAGGAAATCCTGACAGACATTTGAGTTACTCACTCCATATACATCAGGAAACCCATGCTAATGCACAACCTGTTATTCTCTGAACTTTCTACATTTGTCTGGCCAGTAGTTAAGCCTTCTCCTTATATTTGGGCCTTTGTCCCACTACTGCTCATGGCTTTGTCTAGATTTCATGCTTTAAGTGGTTGTAGGTATGATGTGACTGGGGTACATGATGTAACACCACACACAGGGTGACAGTCTACATACCTTTCACTTTACATGTTTTTGCAGGATGTCCAGCATTTAGCTCCATATGCCTGCTCTGTTCCTCATACAGTTGTATTTTTCTGGTAATCTACTACTAAATGGAGCCCACTGAATTGTTGTAAGTACTGACACAGTTGCATGATGGCCTTTACATCCTGCTGCTAATCTGACTTGTTGCATCCCGCTGTTATACTAGCAACCTACTAGGTGATGCAGAGCATGTATAATGTCTGTACATTTGGCTCTCTGTCCCCCATTGTCTCTGGGTTGTCCAGCTTTCTTGTCGTAACAGATTGTGACATATTGACAGTTTGTGGGACTCCTACCATATGAGTACCTCAGATGCAAAAGTTGTAGGTGCAGCCAGCTTTGAACCATCAACCATGCTAATGTACTTATCTTAGTGAGCCACACCAGCCACCAGAAAGTGGGATTTAAGTCCTCACACTATTAACAGCAGACAGACATACACTGTGACCCCTACATTTTGTGGAAAATAGAACATCTGGCCAGTTTCTTTGTGACAGCCCGATGATTGTGTGGGCTGCTGATATGTCCTTGCAAACATACTGTTACTGCAGTTGCATGGGAACAGTGATATGTGGGGGTAGGGGACTCTGACATTGACAACCGTGTGTCTGACCTATGACCCCAATGTTTAGCATTTCCCCTTGCATACTAATGTGGGAATTTCTGCCATTTGTCCTAATGCATATTATGGGGCACTCTCTATTGGACAGAGTATCTGTTACCCCACATAGCTGTCACTTCTTTGCAAGTAGCCGCAGCCCACTCTATTCCCTTGCATATATGCAGTGGGTCTATACATATGCTACCATAGTCTAGTACCCCATACATTTGTTGTAAAGGAGAGTGACTTACCTTGTGAATGCAGCTGTTGCAAGATCTTTATTTCAGGGCTGACTCTGTCTGATGCATGCAGTAAACAGCCAATACATGGTAAGGTAAAGGTTGTGTGGTGTGGCTGGCATCTTTTTTGCTATGTATCTGAGTTGGAGTAAGGTGTCATTCCCTAGGACCTTAGGTTGTCAGTGCACATGCTATGCATTGCCTCTTTGCCAAGGCCAGGGCATACTGGACATGCCTACATCTGCTTACAGGGACAGCCTTGGGGGCTCCTCCTCCAAGTCCCCCTGTGAATGTGGCTGTGGGGACCTAGGCACTGGTGGGGAGTATGTGTCCCTTCCTTGTGATGATCCTGCCACAGCTGTTTCCACAGGATCATATTGTGTACCATGGCACATACTGTGAACATCTGTGCACATGTGGCTGGAGAGTGCTGCAGGATTCCACCAGATATATCAAGGCACTGGAACCGTGACTTGAGCAGCCCAAACAAACACTCTATGATGGTTCCTAGTTTGTGTGCCTCCCTCATTATGGCATTCTTCTGTGGGTGTGTGTGTATTTCCGATGGGTACCATCATTCACGGTTCCAGTGCACAGCCAGCATCCTCTAGTAGATGGCCATATGAGATGTCCCCCTAGCAAACATCTAGTACAGCTGTGATGCATGCCAGGTATGGGAATTATGATAACTGCCAGGGCTGCCAGCACATACATTCATGATAATGCCCTGGGCATTGCACATGACCTGGCAGTTGATGGAATGATACCCTTTGTGGTTGATGTAGACTGTACTTTCCTCACCAGGTGGTGTTTTGATGTGTACATAAGTGCAGTCTATGGCTCCCAGCACCTCAAGATAGTGTGCTACACTGTAGAAGAGATACATACAGCTCGCCCTCTCCTCAGGGGTGTGGGGTAAATAAATGTGCTCACTGGCATCTGGTAGCATGGCATCCAGGAACTGGTGGAGTACCCTGGATACTGATGCCTGTGAGACCCCCATCATGTCCCCAGCTGGTCTTTGGAAAGTACCTGTAGCTAGTATCCTAAGGGCTACACATATCTTTGTTTCCACTGGGATGGGTTTCCCTTTGTTGGCTCTGGGTCTGAGTTGAGGGTGGCAGAGCTTGATGAGTTCTTGTAGTATGTCCCTGTCCACTCTGTAGTGCTCTACAATCTCCAGCTCATGTACCACCTGGAAGGATACCCTGGGCCTGAAGTCTCTTCTCCTTCTCAGTCTAGGCCTGTTGTCAGCATCAGCACTGACCTCGGCATCTAGCACATACAGATGTAGCAGAGCTCCAGCAGCCCCTCCCATTCTCTTAGCTAAAATTCCCAAGTCTGTACTCCAATGGTGCAGAGTATGGGGGTAAATCAAATTGTAGGGTGTATGCATACTTTATAGTACTCTGCTGCAGATGCAACCTGTGTGATTGGTTAACTATGATGCATTCCACTTGCCAAGTACATCATTGAGGGGTTTTAATGACCCAGTTTAAGTGGGACAGGAGTCATCAGTAATTTATACATGATTGGCTTTTCCTGGCAAGTTTGTATATTTTTTTTAAACAGCCTGCCCTGCTAAGTACTGCGGCACAACATGCAAACCTGCACTGCAGATGTAAACAATGCTCACCAGTCAATAGACACACTCCCATGAATGGGCATGCTCAGCACAGCTCTAAACAGCTAAAACACGTGCCCCAAAGCTAAACAAAGCTTAGTAGCACTGGACACAATCCCCCTGCTTAGCTGAGAGGTGCACCACGTAAACGGGTGCCACTGAGCTCCAGTATGCTTAAACAGATAGTGACATACCCCCTTTTGATGTCGGCTAACTCTGCTGTGGACACCAACACAGTTCTGGGGCTACAAGGATTTTATCTGCAGACACGGTAACTCATTTTTGCTATTCAGTAACCCCAGCTTATTTGCATACAGATCCATGTACACACTCTGGATACTACACAATTCCAGGGCCTGCCTCCTTAGCAACCACAGAAATCTACTATTGTACATACTCCATGTAAGAGCCTATAATGCATTATTCTCACATATTTATTATTTTCTGTTTTTTTACACTTTTTAATATTTTTTTCTTTTTGCATAATGTCATGTTTGCACACTGCTGCGCACCTCACAAATGTAATATAGGTATTAAAATAAACATACTTATATTGCATTAGCTTTCATTACTGTTTGGACACACATGACATAGTTTTGCACATAGCTGTGCCTGCTATGTTATTTCTGACCTTCTAAATGGGCTTTTACTAGCCCCTCTTCACTTTTAATTTCTTGTACATGGAAACTTTTCATGTACACTTCGGACATCAACATGGGGTCTGCAGGACTACCTATCTCCTTGCTGGATCACTCCAGCACCCTCATTTGTATGCAATTTACCTGCTTATGAGGTGATTTGCATGCCACAGACACTTCCATGTTGACAAGTTGGCATGCTTCTGCAAGCCTCTCAGCTCTTTTTACTGGATCTCATGGCTGCTTACTTCCATGTAAGCTCCATGCCACTGTGCCTACATGGAAAATTAATCTGTGTAGGCTTTCTTGAATTCCTCCTATGGTACTGACCTATCTTTACATTAGTAATGCACAAGTAATAATGCTACAGAAAACACACCTGAATCACACAGGTGTTGTAAATAAAAATGATAAGGAGGTTTTCTTTGCTGGAAGAGAAAGAGACCAAAAGGAAGAGATCTTAATATTAAATAAAAATGTTATAGGAACAAATGAAGGACAGCCAGGGAAGATTTATAGTGGTGAGAGGTTGTTTGCAGGACAAAAGAATTACATTGACTGCACTATATTTTTCCACCAAAAGTAGTGAAACAAGATATAAAGGATATTATAGGTGAAGTTACAGAATTTCATCAAGGATATATGATGGTCACAGGTAGTTGTAACATTACAGGAAATAAGGATATATCTAGAAAGCTAAAGCATTGAATACCAGATAAGGATAGATATTTAGAGAAATATATTTACACATTTGGGACTTAGTGATGTAGTGAAAATAAGATAGAAAGAAAAAGAATATACACATTTTCAGTGACTTATAGCTTCTGGATAAGTTTAGATAGATGTTAGAATACTGCAATATGGACTGAACCATGAAAACACATCCATTAATTGGGTCAGACATGCACGTATACATATTAGGTTTTCAAGCAAGTAAGCATATAGCATGATGGTGGTTTCCAGTAGTTCTTGTGAAAAGGAAGCCCTTTAATAATTGGGTAGCTCAAACTTTAAATAAAATATTATCAGATTTGAACCTAAGCTGTAAAAACCTTGCAAAGAAATTAAATAATTGTAAACTGAAGATATGAAATGTGGTCACAACGAAACAAATGTGATATGGAATAACAGTCACAGTGACTAACTAGAGAGCTTTAAAAGTAAGGGAGTTAGTGAAGCAAAAAAGTGGAGCACAACAAGCTGAAGAATAATTGAAAGAAACTACAATGTTTAACCAACAGTATTTAGAAAGCAAAAATGAATATAAAATGGTTTTAAAGTAACTATTTAAAAAAATAACATGAACAACCAAATTGGTTGACTCAACATTTGAGGCAACAAAAGGTTTTTAGGTTGATAAGTAAAATCAGGATTTATGATTATGGCAAGCTATTAGTGGACCCAGGAAAAACTATGGCTGAAATTGTGAATTATTGCAGTACACTGTATGAACAAGAGGTTGAGAACAAACTCTGGAAATAGTAATATATTTTAGATTTATGACTTATTTGCTTAAAAGAAGTATAAGGAGGTGTATTAAAATCAAAAATAAAGAAAAAGAAATTAAAGAAGCAATGAGAAACAAGAATACAGTAAAACAATACTATTGATTAAATTTCAATAGAATAGTGGAAAAGAAGGAAGTAAAAATGTCTGCCTAGTGCTTTAACAGTATTTTTCTGTCAAGTCATGCCTTTATCTTGGAAAGAAGCAGTACTAGTAGTTATACCAAAGTTGGAGAAAAATTCCCTTGATTCAGGTTCATATAGATTTTTTCAATTCTGAACTAAGACTAGAAAAAGTGCTTATGATATAGGTTCATAGGTGTTTACTAGGCCACTGACCACAAGGGCCTTTTTAACCTAGCCATGCATCCCAAATCTCTGACAAGTTCTGATACCCTTGATAAGTATAAGCAGGGGCTTAGGAGATGAAACATTTGTAAGCAGGGTACTGGGAAATGAACAATTTCCAGGTTACCTGTGTCCATTAGAGACATAGGTGCCAAACCAGGGATGAAGTTCATGTTCCCCGTTCAATTGCCCAAGTTGCACTTGAATTGGGCTAGGGAAGAACTCTTTTTCACATGGATGGGGAACCTGTTCAGAGACTGGTAGTCTCTGGGATACATGCCTATCTCTCTAGCAGGTCCTATTTATATTACAGGCAAGGTTTAAGTCTTCTGGTGCAGTTTTGTGGATATGCAGGCAGTCTATCAGAGTGAGGTCTGACAATGGCCTGTATGCCAGGCCTAGATCTCCCCTCAAAAGCCTGTAGGAGACAGAATACCAGGATATGGACTTGAGGTGGTCTGCCTAGGACATTTTACTTATGCCCTGTATTTTTTTAGTGAGGAACCTCTGTGGACATTCCAATTGTTGGATATACCTGTTTAGGTACATACCAAAGGAGGCATTGTACTCAATGCTAGGTCTGATGAATGTCAAATACAGTGGAACAATGACTTTCTTGGACTTAGATGTCATACTTTGTTTATAAGTTGTGTAACATAGAATGATTTCCTTACTACTGTAGACATGTGATGGTCAGTGGCTGGATTACTCTCTGAGTGTCCCTATGTCCCTGAATACTGGGTCAGCTTTAAGGGGTGTGTTGTCAATATGATAGTTACCAGGGGTGGATGATTTCCCAAAAGATACTATTATGCATTTCTTGGCATTTAGTTTGAGTTCATAGCTCTGTCACCAGTTGTTTGTCTGTGTCAGCCCTTCCTGGAGAACATTTGTGTTGGAGTGGTATTCAATGACAGCTCCTAATTTGCAATCATTTGCAAATTTAGTCAGCCAGAGACCATTGGTATTAACCTTGACTTCAGAGAAGTAAATGCCAAAAAGGAGTGATCTAAGGACCAGTCCCTGAGGGTCTCTACTTGTGACTGGCCTCTTTGTAGAGGTGGACTCTCCAATTCTAACTTCCTGGATCCTGTCTGTGAGCCAGCTGGCTATTCTCTGGGTGACATATGGGTTTGTACCTAACCTCTTGAGTTTGTCAACAATGCCTGGGTGGGGTATTGTATCAAATGCGTTGGCCAGGTCAAGGTAGGAAGTGTGAACCATTTTGTCATCATCCATTGCTTTGGTGACTTTCTCAAAGAAGTCCACCAGGTTGAGTTGACATGACCTGCCCTTCACAAAACCAAACTCGGTTCGGTCCAGTGTCTGGAGGTTTATTATATCACTATTGATCATTTCCATGATAATTATTTTCATGGCTTTACATATAAGACTAGTGAGATAGGTTTGTAGTTTCCAGGGTCTGTAAATGGCCCACCTTTGTGCAGAGGGATGACTGTTGCTGTTCTCCATTCATGAGGCACAAAGCCTGTTTGTAGGCAGACTACAGTTAAATAGTAATTCCAGAGGGCCTGATAGGTCATGTTTCACACTATTTAGAAGGCATCCTGGTATTTTGTCTGGGCCCATTGATACAGTGTTCTTGGCCTTGGAGACAACATTAAGGATCTGTTCCAAAGTAATAGCAGGGGAGTTATATTTTATGGTACTTCCTGAGGGAAGGTTGAGGGTGAGAGGGGGGGTTAAGTTGGAGCTGAATTTATAGGCCAGTAGGTTTGATCTATCTTCTGGCTCAGTATACATGGCTCCATTTACAATGAGCTCTGCATACAATTGTGTATTGCCTTTGAGGTTGAGGACATAGCTAAATAATGCCTTGTGGTTGTCCTCAGCCTGGGAAGCCAAATTTGCCTCAGATTTGGCTTTGGTAAACTTTATTTGTCCTCTAAGTTATTTGTTTAATTGAGAGCACTTTTATCCTGCTGGGTGCTACACCTCCTAATTTTTGCCATGATTTCTTCCTTTTGTTATACAGCTTATTGATTTTGTGATTCCACCAAGGTGGCTTGTTTTTTTTTTAATTAATTCTGTACTTTTTTCTGGTGGGTACAGCTGCCTCTATGCAGCTATTAACATGCTTGTAGAGGGTTTCTGGGAACAGTTCTGCATAGGCAACAGTGTTCTCAGGATTTATGGGGGCTTCAAATTTTGCCAGGTTATCAATTAATAGCAGGAAGTTAGCCTTAGAGTAGTTCCTGAATATTCCAGGTTTAGCTGGGGGGTCCAGGTTTTATTTTTACTTCAAAGGAGACCATTTTGTGTTCTGACCTTACCAGGGAAGACATTACAGTAGGGGGTATGCAGCACTCTCCCATATTAGTGAGGACCAGATCCAGTATGGTTGCACCCCTGGCTGGTGTAGTGACAATCTGGTCCAGGGAGTTTGTGTTTATAAAATCCTGGAACCTCTGTACCTGTGCATTTGGTGTCATATAGGATTCCCAGTTAACAGTGGGGTAATTAAAGTCACCCATGAATATGGTATTGGGTTAAATGGTGAGTGTTTCCAATAAGTTTAAAAACATGGTATGGGTTTCCTGGGTCATAGAGGGGGAACTATAGTTGCAAGGAAGTGGTACTGGATTTTGCCTGTGGTGATTCGAACATGGAGAAGCTCAAGTGCATTGTCCTGTTTGACCAGCCTTGAGGTGTATTTATTCTTCAGGTAAATCAAGACACCCCCACCTTTAGTCCGTGTCTGTGTAGTAGCTGGTCTAAATGTGTGGAAGGCATTATAACCTTGTACTTTTGGTGTGCTCTCCACAACTTTAAATCATGTCTCAGTCTCCACACAGACATCAGCATTCTCTAGGGTGAAAAGAGTGTAGCTTTTTGTTTAGACTTCTAGCACTGAGCAGTAATACCTTTAGATTTTTTTTATTTTTGACTTGCTATGTCAGAAGAACTTTAAGTTTGGCATTGCCTAATAAAGGCCCTATGGGGAAGACAATGTTTTAGCTAATATCAAAAGCTTAGAGGGGAGAGGTGAAGACCATTCCTGGCAAAGCAGTGTGATCTGTTGACCATCTCCTTCCATGCTGACAAATATTGCACCCATTACAATGACACCAGAAACTAAGCCAATTATTAGTCAATCATCTATTGTTCGCATTGTGGCATCGTCCTTGGAGAAGGTAAAATGCTGCTCAATGATAGCATCATATCAGCCTGAGACACATTCTGAGAGCTCCATGATGTCTCTCTTCATATAGTCTGGGGAGGTATGTCTCAGGTCATTTACGCCCACATGGACTATGGCTGAGTCATACTGGTACTTGTGGTCCAATGACCTGAGTTCATGTGTAATATGGCAGATCCTAGCCCCAGATAAGCAATTGACCGTGACTTTCTGCTTACTCAGCCTGGTGAGAGGGACATCAGTGTGTCTCACAATGGAGTCTCCAATGACTATAATGTTGGATTGTGTGGTGGCTTACCTTATCGGCTCAGAAGTAGAGGCTCCAAAGTGGCTTTCTGTGTTGCTGTGGGTGTTTTGAAAAAGTGCATTTGTGGCTGCTGAGGATATTTGTTATGTGTACTTCATCTAGAAGGTCTTTGGGGTTTTAAAAGGTTACATTTAAGTGCCTCAGCATATTTGGGTCTATATGTCTACTTTGAACTGTGTATGATGGGTGCAGCATACTACTGACAACCTCATTGACATTAAGAGTACTTTTATGTGAGAGCTTTGCCTTCAATGACATTGTGTAAATACAGCTCTCACATACCATATCAGTTTGTTTGAGAAGTTCATATCCATGACAACAGACCCCTTTTTATTGATTAGACAGCTGGAGTGAGAATATAAAGCAATGTCAGGAGTATCTGGTTTGCACCTCCAGGGACAGTACTTGTCACTGCAAGCTAGTTGTCCTGTGCGTTGTTGTCCTGTAGTTTTGTCAAAAATAATGAGAAAGATATTGCTGAGAATAATAGATTAATACCAGTAAGGATTTATGGAAGGTAAGCAAAAATTTATCAATATTAACAGAACCTCTTATGATTCAAAAGAATGCATCAAACAATAATATATTAGGGCTAATAGGTTCAGATGCTGAAAAAGCATTTGACAGAGTGAGATATGAATATATAAAAAGACCCCTTGAGGCATTTGAGTCTCCACTCACATGGACAGCATTGATATTTAATATGTATTCAAGAGCTCAAGTAGGGTGAAGTGTGGTAGTGAGCTATATAAAGTGTTTAGCCTTTCAGGAAGAACTAGGTATGTTGCCCAGTTTCACAATTACTCTGCTTTGTATTTGAGTCATTAGCCAGGGACATAGGACAATCAAAAACAATTGGATATAAATAGAAAATATTATTGATAAAAATAGTCCTTTTGTGGACAATATGATATATGTTATCAATGTAGAACATAATATAAAAGTTATATCTGATAAAACGAAATATTTTAAAATTATAGAAGGATATGAAGTAAATAATGAATTATTCCCAAACATGTGACTTGGAGCAGAGTTGCCTTTTTTTATGGGATCAGGATAGTATGGGATACTTGGGAATTTGATTGAAATAGGACATTTAGTAATCAAATAAAGAAATAGGGGAAGAAACTTCTCAATTATTACAAAGTGAGTTAAAACTATGGAAATGGTTATTTAAGGGCACAGATAATAAAATACAACTAATTAAGATTTTTTTTTGTCTCACTGATTCATTATGTAGGTCAGGCTTAGATATATACCTGTATCTATCTATACTAACCCCAGGGCCCTTAGATCATCCGATAAACTTATACTCAAGGTTACAAAGTCCCATAATTACTTTAGTGACTCTCTCTTCTCCTTCAAAGTAGCCAAACAGTGGAACCTATTACCTCAGAATATCTTAAAAAACACAGATCGTCATAACTTCAAAAACTCCTAAAGGAATACTTTACTAAACAATGGCTATGCTGCTGTAATACTGCTGGCTAGTTTCTCATGCCTTCGAGCAAATGTTTTCTATTCTGCTATCTTCTTGTCTTACTTCTTCCAAATGAAAATGCAACAATGGTTTTTAGTTATATATTTAATGAGTTTCATATTATTGTCTGTAATAAGGCTTAAAAAATGTAATGTTTTCTGTTTTATATTTACCTTTTTGTAAATTGTTGCTGGCAACTGTCAAACTTTTTTGCTTATTGTTTGTAAATCTTTTTTAAAAATTGTTGTAATCTTTTGTACTATTATTATTTAGCTGATCTCTGCTGAAAACGGGCTACTTGCCCAGCCGGACTCTAGCCAGTTAACACATGTAAAATAAAATAAAACAAAATAAATAAATAAATATCTATCTATCTATCTATCTATAGTGTGTCTGTGTGTGTGTTTATCAACCAAGAGACAAGCTGTGGAGGAATAAAAAATGGAAAATTAAGGAGTTTATTTGGGATTACAAAAATGAAAGAGTATGATGAGAAAGAAAAACTAATATTGATAAAGGAGCAGGGTGGTTTTGGACGCATATTATAAAGCCATACAACTTAGATTAATATATTTGATTAAGGATAATGACTATATGTCCAAATGGGAGCACACAAAAAGCATAGTGCCCAACAAAGCAATAACAGGATCACACATAGTCATTTTTGCATATCTAAGAAATGAATGTAACAGCCTTATATACGTGAAAGTATTAAGCAGATGATAGATTTTGGAAAAAATAGAATAATGCCAACAGGTTATACAATATATAACAATAAGAAAGACAAAGAAGAAAATATCATGAGCATTTGGAGAAGAAAGAACAAAGAACTGAGATTTTTAGGAGCAGATGATAAAAAGAGATGATGTAATGAAATGTGATGAAGCCAGACAAATTTTTGATTATTGAATTCAAGTCTAATATATGGAACTCAAGGAAGATATGCAAATATGGGAAAGAAATTTTGTTAAACCACAAACAGTAGATTTTATAACTGAGACTAGGACAGAAATAGCAGACCGGAAAAGAATAATAAGTAGAGGCAACATTACATTACATTTGAAAAGGCTATATAGTACAAAGTTAAAACCACATGTAGTGAAATATTAATAACAATATTGCAGACGAGCAGTAGATGAAGATTGATTCTTAATCCTAGATATGCAACTAAATAAAAAATAGAGTATTTCATGGAAATGTTTACACAAATATTTCAATACCCCTATGAGACTTGAAAAAAATGTTCCTGTAGACAAGAGGATTACACTGGAGATGTGATGGTTCACATAGTTTCTTGGGAGCATAAATTCTGGGAATGTAAGGTGTTCCTTTGGTACAAAAATGACAAATAATCTTACTTGGAAAATAATTTAACCTCCATATACAGATGTTTTTTTATTGAGTTGGGGCAAAATAACATATACTACAAAAGTGAAAGTGTTGCTACCTTTAGTATTGCTAGCGGCTAAGAAAGCTATTACTAGAAAATGGTAAACCAAAGTTAAACCAACAATAAGAGAGGTGAAAAAAATTATTACAGACATTAAAATATGGAACTGAGAATAACTGGTGATCAGAAACAGAACTATATAGTAAGAATATAGGCAATGTCTGATGCGGTATTGGAACTTGAACTTGTAGAGGATATTGAAATATAAAAAGGTACCTCACATCTACATCTATTTAGTAAAGAAGACTCCAATACAAAGTTAGAAGTCACTATTAAGACTTGAAGTATAGTGTAAATAAAATAATATGGTCACTAATTAATTTATTATCTCAAGTTATATTATAAATAGTTAATCTGTGTGTTTAACTGATTTTGAGCAATGTTAAATCAAACAAAAGATTAAGACTGAGTAGAATATCTTAATGTGATACTTGGAATTGCATGCTTAACAATGCCAACATATTGTTATCTTAATGTAAACTTTGTCTGTCTGACATAAGACTGCTTTTTTTTTTAATTTTGCATAAAAATATAATTATAAAATCAAGCAGTGTCGAATTATCAAGTGCATCATGTAAAGGGACTGATCAGGATGGAATACTGAAAAAAATGTATAAATAAAGTATTTAAATTCCTCAAACATGCCATCTATTGCTCACAAAAATCTCCTCCTTAATGTCTAGCCCTTTTCACATTTTAAAAGGTAAACATTTTATAAAAGCACATTATTTGAGCTGCTGCATGCATAACAACTTCTGCTTTCTCTTTTTCCTCTTACTGTGGTATCATGACATTTTCTCTTCCTCACCTTTTGTCATTAAGCTTTGTTCTTATGTTTTCTAAACTATATCCCATAACATCTTTGATAACATTCCCCACTCAGGAATCATAAAAAAAAACTCACTAAGTTAGGCATCAACCCCTATATTACTAGGTGGGTTGCAAACTGGCTCACAGGTCAAACCCACAGTGTGAAAGTAGCTGACTCCAAGTCAGACTGCCGACCAGTCATGAGTAGAGTTCCGCAGGGCTTGGTCCTGGGTCCTCTCCTGTTTGGTATCTACTTCTCTGAAGTCCAGGCCAACAGAAAGGGACTCTGGCTGACAAAGTACGCAGACAATTGCAAGTTGGGAGCTATTATTAACTCCCCAAGTGATGCTGACATCCTATAGAAAGGGCACTGAGACCAACGACTGGTGGCAGAACTATGGCTTTAAGCACAATGCCAAAAAATGTGTTGTCACTCCCTTTGGGAAAAACCCTGTTCCCATGAATTACCACATCAAAGGTAGTCCACTGAACACAGAAGGCATTATAAGAGGTCTGGGAACACATGTTGACAGCACCCTCTCTTTTGACCACCACATTGCCACTTTGGTACGAAAGTCCTTCTATGTTGCACATCTCATTACTAAGGGTTTTGCATCCAGGAAGAAAGAGGTCATTGTCTCCCTCTACTTTTCCCTCATTAGGCCAATCATTGAGTACAATGCCCCATTTGGCATGTACCTCACTAAACACCTGCAACAACTGGAGAGGCCACAAAAGTACCTCACAAAGAGGATCCTAGGCCTTATACATTTGTCCTGTATGGACAGACCCAAAAAACTCCAACTATTCTCTGTCTCATGTGGCCTACTTAGAGGCGATCTCTGCTTGACTTACAAAGCCATGTCTGACCCAGCTCTGTTAGAAATGCTACACTTAAAGAAATCCCAATCCCTCCACACCACATGCTCCAGGGACCTCAACCTCATTAACACAATCAACAGAACATGCTGGAGGGACAGGTTCATAACCCAGAGACTGCCCATGCTATGGAATAGACTTCCCATACATGTCACGCGGAGCACCTCACTGGCCCTCTTCAAGAGAAATCTTGATGAGTGGATGGGAAATAGAAAATTCACCCCAGGGATCACTCCAGTGGCTTTATTCGACAGAGGCACTGCAAACTAAGGTCGGGTGGCACAATGCCAGGGTAATCCTATGGGCTAGGCTTGTAAAGGCTCCAGGGCCATTAGCCTGGTACACACCTATGAACCTATGAACAACTGTAATGTAATATCACATGATAAATTTAAATAAAAGAAGGATTTATGCAGTCTAATATATTTTGTTCAGTCTTTTACTTTCCCCAACTACATATTTGCTTTTGTCCCAGCATTCTTTTGTCAGCCCTGCCTTCTGCTTTTTCCTCTTACTGTGACATCATGATATTTTCTCTTCCTCGCCTTTTGTCATTAAGCTTTGTTCTTATGTTTTTTTAAACTATATCCCATAACATCTTTATAATTCAATCCCTTCCCTCCCTTTTGATATGGTTATGTGAATGATATCTACTTTGAACTAATAGAACCAGATATAAACATGAGTATTTTAAACATTTTCAAGTTTGTTTTACGTTTTCTCTAGTCTTTAACTAAAGAAAATGTGTCTTGTAGGTCATGAAACCCAAGAAAAGAACTGATCAAAATAATTTTTATGTCTATATGATCTTCACAGGTTGTGACATCCCCACACTGGGCCAGTAACCAAGTAGCCTCAATCCTCACCAGTGACACTGGAGAGGGACATTCACTTGGAAAAAAAAGATACACCCAGTATTTCCAGATGCAGCTCTCTGCATCAAGCACAATTTTCCTTAAGAACACACAGGGAACACACAGCCCAGGGTCTGGGTTTTTCTCTTTATCTCTCCCCAGGTCCTCATTAAGCCTTTCCACTGGCACAGTTGTAGAGTTAAGTCCTCAGCTGAGTGTCCAAGCCAAGTCCTCCAGCACCCTCTCTGTGAAACTAGCGCTTCTTGTCTCTTCTCCAAGTAGCTGATACACACACACACACACACACACACACACACACACACACACACACACACACACACACACACACACACACACACTCACACTTTGAGACTTGATATATACACACACACACACACACACACACACACACACACACACACACACACACACACACACACACACACACACACACTGGAAAGTCTGGCATAGATTTACTAGCTATGCCCCCTTCTGCCCAGACTATAATGTAGTTACACTGGCACCAGACACCCCAAAGCCAGCTACTCTAAGGCTCTTGCAAGGGTAACCAATTATACTAATGAAATTAATATTAATACAAATGGTAATGTTGACCAAACAGCGAAACTTTCAGGAGTGGCCACAGTGTCACCAATAGATATAAGTACTCTCAAAGGTTAAAATATTCTCTAAAGGACCAGACACAATGAAAGGTTTAGATATATTTAATAATAAATAATAAAAGAACATGGAAATGCTAAATATCTATTTACAATGAACACCAGAGTTTCAATCACAGGAAATAATAAAAATAACACAGGTGGACAAGTTCACACAGTTAAAGAAAATAAAATACTTAACTAATCTCACTATATTCTCCTGACTGGTCTAAATAATTATTATTCCCTGGTTACTTACTTACTAGTGCAAGACAAGATGAAGTAGGTGAGAGAGCCTTCTTTTCCAGGTTACAAAAACAGAGTGCAATGACACTTGAGTATCACCTTGTATTAAAATATAATTTTTAGTTATGGATTACAGAATGACATCACATACACGTGGTCATCTGACTTCTGGTTCCCATGCAACCCCACCATTGCTAGAAACTACCAGGATTTAGCTCCTATGTGTCAATAATACACACACCCACACACCTTTGCTAAGATTTGCTGCAGCTCCTGGAAGTCATAACCATAAAACACTTCCACTCTTCCTACATGAGGTAATGAGATGGTATGCTTTTAAAATGTTTTAACATACTTGATTGTTCAGTTAATTAATGAAGTTGTGATTATTTTGTATAAATGTGATATGAATTTGTAGGAGATGTATTCTGATGAAGTCAAGGCTGATAAGCAGATGAAAGCACTAAATAAAAGGATTTGGTGTTTGCCTCAGAGTCGTTTGCTCTTTCTTTCTTATGTTATTATTAGTTTGTTTGTGTTTTGTTCCTACAGGAGGTGATAAACCATGCGTCTTACAGGCATTGCATCTCCGGCTTCATTCAAAATTGTGAGATAACATCTTTATGGCCTAGGCCCAGTAATTTAATTTCTTACTATTTTTCAAAGTCAGGTGGATTAAGATTAATCTCTTCTCTTTCAGTATCCTCTGTTACAATATATGCATGTCAACAATTACAATAATGCATGTACATTTCTTCTTCTGCCTAGCAGGTCACACCGTTGATACATTTTTAACAAAAGACATTTTACAAATACATTTTCAACACAAGCATCTGTACAAATCAGTTTGATATGCAAATACCATATAATTCTTTACTGGGCTGGCATATGTTACACATCCATAGCCATTGCCCTACTTCTCCTGGCATAGCTGGCAATACCTCACATTGTCACGTGTCACCATTTGAAATGTTGAGACTTGCTAGAGCAAGTCCAAACATGTGGAGATGAATGGCCAAGATCGGACTTACATATACCAAGTCCGAGGTGCCATTTCTCGAAATATTCCCTTTTCTCTAAGTTATGTCAATCTTGGAGAAAATAAGCTTAAAGGAGAAGAGTGATTTTTGAAATTCACTCTTCTCTTGTGCTCGTTTTTTTTTTTTTTTTTTGGCTTGGTTGCACTCAGCATTTCGAGTGTCAACATTTCAATAGGAAGCCATTTTCACTTACTGATAAAACTAGAGTTCATATGCATGTATGATGAAAAATATCTGTCATATTTATCCAATATTGTGATCCATTTTCTGTTGTGTATTACTAATGCTTTATTTTGTTAACATTTTCCATATGTGAAAGTGTATTCAGAACTGAGTATGTGTATAGGCAAGGTTTTCTATTGATAATAATGAAAATTTGCTGCCTGTGTCCTATTATGGATTGGGCCATATCCAGTGGTGGTTAACCTAGTAACAAATTCAATAAATCAGTACATACATACATATGTACATGCATATCTACCTGCCCAGGACTGTCTATTCCTCTTAATAAAATGGAGGAAATAAATAAACATGAAGACCATTTTTGCAGTTCTCCATTAATCAAAGTTGCTTGTCAGAGCCAATGTTATACTAAAGTCGGAACATCCCTTTACTTGAGATACAATGACCTCAGAGGTGATTATCCTGAAATGGGATACTCTGCATGGGATTGTGGGGACTAAGGCACCATGGAGGAAAAAAATTTGATATTATTGGTGCTATCAGCTCATAGGATAATTCAGTGGAGCAATGAGACTTGTAATGGCATTCATTCATGCATGCATTCACCGATTACCCACTTAATCCAACATAGGGTCACAGGAGTGCCAGAGTCTATCCCAAAACTCACTGAGCATAAGTCATAAAACCTCATCCTGAATATGGCACCAAATCACTGCAGGACACAGATATAAAAGTAAACTGAAACACCTGGCAAAAACACACTTTGAAATGGCACATACATTTATTGACATGTGGACTCTGCACTGAAGACAATGCATACAAGAGACAAACTGGAGAACCAAGCATTGTGAAGTAGCAATACTATAGCCTGTGTGAAACCAAAATATATCTCATACACTCATATGTACCTGCTCAGCAGCTAACCTAGTAAAAAAAAGTGAAATAAATAAATAATGTCTGATCATTTATTTATATTTTTTGTAAGAAGAAAGTATAGAGTTTTTGTCAGTGAAAGGCTTTTCATTTTAGAAACACACTTTTGCTACTCTCAGGTGTTAGAGTTTTGTTATAAACACTGAATGTTGGCCATCATTTTAATGATCCATTTCTAAATTCTAGCTTTGTGTCAGCTTTTAATTGGCTAATAAACAGTGACAGCAACAGATGCCTTCATTAGGTACAGTGTGCTACAATAATTATGTTTGCTGTGCTCTTCTACAGTGTGTTCTGCCCTGCTGCTGCTTGAAGCTCCTCTGATATATAGGTGCATAGGTTGTAACTAGGCTAATGGCCACTTGGGCCTTTATAAGCCTAGCTACACACCCCAACCATGTTTTGTCCTCAAGTATTATGGGGGGGGGTGTATATTAGTGAGGAGGTAGCTAAGGTTTATGTAGGAGGAATGTTAATTGGAGAATATTTTACTTACAGTTGTCCTCTGTCCATCAGAGACATGGGAGCCAGACAAGGGGTGAATTTGTGATTTCCCAGCCAATAGTTAAGGTTTAATTTGAAAAGGGTCAGAAATTAACTCTGTTTCATATGGATGGGGAGCCTATTCCATAACACGGGGATCCTTTGAGTCACATATCTGTCTCTCCAGCATGTCCTATTTATGTCACAAGTGAAGCTTATATCCTTGGTCCTAGAGTTTGTACTCCTGTTTGTTTTGCAGATCGTAAGATAGGCATAGATCACCTCTCAGTAGCCTCCTGGAGACTGAGTACAGAATAGGGCCGTTAGGTGATCTGTGTAGGACAGGGTACTCATGCCCTAGATTCTCTTGGTGAATAACCTTTGTGAGCATTCCAACTGTTGCATCTGGTTAGGTACATGAAAAAATGGGGCATTGTACTCTATGATAGGTCTGATAAAGACTGAGTAAAGTGGTACTATCATTTCCTTGGACCTGGATGCCATACGCTTACCTATAAGTTGGGTGCCATAGAAAGATTTTCTTACCATGTTTGCTATGTGTTGGTCAAAGGACAGATTACTGTCTACATATGTTCCCAGATCTCTACCTACTGGGTTGACTCTTAGGGGTTGTTTTATCGATGTAGTAATTAACTAGGGCTTTATAATGCATTTCTTGGTATTGAGTTTTAAGCCTTAGCTTTGGCGGCACCAGTCATTTGTCTGTATTAGACCGTCTTGCAAGATGCTGGTATTGTGGAATAATCTATGATAGCTCCAAATTTACAGTCATCTGTGAACTTGGTGAGCCAAAGGCCTTTGACATTAGCCTTGACTTCCAAGAAGAAGATGCCAAACAGGAGTGGGCCCAGCAAAGAGCCCTGAGGTACTCCACTGGTGACTTGTCTCTTGGTGGAGATGGACTCACCTATCCTGACTTCTTGGGTCCTATCTATGAGCCATTTAGCAATACAATGAGTTATGTAGGGATTTATTCCTAATTCAGAGAGTCTGTCAACAATACAAACTGCAGCCAAAGTCCAATCCCGAATCAAAACCCAAAGTAGAAGCAGAAATAACGGTGCAGTCAACACAGCCAAGGCCAGTTTAAAATCACTTTAATAAAATAACAAAACAACCAAGAAAACAGAACAGATAAGCACTTTCAGGGTATCAGCTCTTCATCAGATCTACTACTTCAACACAAAGACAAGGCCTAAAAAAGAAGAGACTGTCACAAGCTTTAACAGTCCAGCCAATCAGGATCTTAAAACAGAAGTACTTAATAGGGCAATTAATGAAGCAATTTGTGTGCTCTCAATGCAGGCTTTAAAGGGACAACCCCATTCAAGCCAGGTAGTCTATCAGCTTGTAACTTCACTATTCATCTCATATCTGCCATTTCTGTGTTATGCACAATGTCACCTCCCCTTTTGTCCTTATGTACCAGTTGTATAGCCAAAAATGTAAACTATGTCCTGGGCAATCTATGATGTGCTTAGCAAGAGCATTAGTTGAATTTCTCAACCTAATATTACCAAGATGCTTCAATATTCTATCTTTAAACAGCATATTAGTCTCGCCTACATAAAAATGAGAGCACTTAGTGCAAGTAGCAAGATACACTAACTTCTAAGTTTTTCAATCAGCTCTCAGTTTAGATCTGTAAACAGAGTCATTCTGTGGGTGAAATAAAGAGTCAGTTCTAGAGATGTGGATAGAGGCTTTGTAGGATCAACAAGGGAAAGTCCCAAACTTATCAAATATGGAACCAGAATCAGAACTGTCATTAGGAGGTCTGTAACATTGCTGTGGTGGGTGCATGCTTGAGTGATGTAAAATTGTATTCCTCCAGCACTCCTTTCTGTACAATTCAGTGTTAATACCACTGTTCCCGTCCGAAATCAGACAGAGATCCAGAAAGTCAATAATTTCTGTTGAATTCACATAAGTAAATTTAAGAAATGAACCAGGTCATGTAGGCACAACCTTCCCATAATAAAGGGATGGATCCAGTGTCTTTACATTCCCAGTGTCCTTGTTGATTACTTCCATGCTAATTTATTACATGGATTTACATATTAAACTTGACAGACTGATGGGTCTGAAGTTTCCAAAGTTGGTTGATGGTTCATCCTTATGAAGCGGGATGATTGTTGTCTTCATCCATTCACTTGGTATGCAACCTGTTTTGAGAATGTAGTGTGAGTGCCTCAAGTGATCCTGATAAGTCACAACATGGGAGAGTGTTGCACCCCCCCACACAAAAACTGACATCAAAAACAAACACCAGCAGGGCATATAATAAAAGAAAAAAAAAAGCTGTGGCCAAAATCAGAAAGACTGACTCCCATAAAGATAAGTGATCTATCTCATTCAACTAAACAAGAAACTAAGAAGTATAATTAAGTCAAACAAGGCCAACTACAAGGTCAGGATAGCCTCTCAGTCTAAACTACCTAGTAGTCTAAACCAAGTAGGTCATCTATGCCCAAAACCTTAAAGGTAACACACAGCAGTGTACTGCACTTATGGAAAACAGCACCACCTCCACTGATCAGGGAGACATAGTGAATCTACTGACTGATAAATTCAGCTCTGACTTAATCTCCCACTCTACCCAGATACCCCTTGGGAAATTCCTTCTAGCATACTCCCTCCAAATATTGGCAGTGATCAGGTAATGGTAGTGCTTGCTGAGGCCAAAAACACTGCCTCAGTGGGTCCCAACAATCTACATACATTAGCCAGTTTACCATATTAGCTGCACTAGAAAGGGTCAGCAATGTGAGTTTTCCTGGAGGCAAAAGAAGTAGAAAGTCTATATATTTCCTCACAGAAGGTGTAGTTCTTCAGTTATCTCCATAACTCCCTCTTCTGTGCATGCATGTTGGCATCTAGGAGTTGGCATGCAGTGGGCTTATTCAATTTATTTACACTCCTCCACATCTTCCGTGATTCTTCTTAAGACATGCACCCCAATTCAATCTCTACTCTATACCAGAAACTGACTATTACAAGTGTGTTATGGGTACATGCCTCACCTCTCCCCCCAGAGAGGCAGTCATGTTATGCCTCATTATTCCTCTTCACCCCATCCCACCTCTATTAGATACCCACACCAGTAATTAAGCTCAGGCAACCTGAGTTATACTCAGAGCTTTCTCAAGCTACAATAATGGAGATGGCATAACAGAGATACTCCCTGTTCTGGATGATGTCCAGATAAAATTGAAATAGTATCTAGTCTTATTATATGTATGACGAAACAAAAAGCACTGCAGGGGAATCAGGCTTGACTCCAGATAATCATCAGACGACATCTGATGAGTCTGTGAAATGAAAAAAGTGGTGATTTAGGTAAGCATTTGTGTTTTGTTTTACATTAAAGTTTATTTTGGATTATCCAATGTCAAGCCTGATTCCTCTGCAGTGCTTTTTTGTTTGGTTATTGGTTGCTGCACTATTAGTCATAAAAAATAAATTTGTAGTGCTACAACACTGACTGATAACAGCAAATATATGATACCAAATATAACCATCATTTGTTATATCATGCAAGTATAGGTATGGCCATAGCAGTCGCATATATCCAATTTGTTGCATGGTATAGTAGAAAATTAAGTTTACAACATAACATATTGGTTAAACACTGAAAAAAAGTTTAGTTGCAATAATTCTAATTAAAAAATGGTCAACATTGCACATCAATGGCTGCAACTAAAAAATGAACAAAAACATTATTTTGTTCACGTTCCTGTAAGAAAAATCACCCTTTCCTCTCTAAATAAGATTAGTTTGAAACTGTACATCAGAAAAAAAAATCCTTACCTGCATTGTTCCCACAGCCTCTCTGATTTAAAAGGTTAGGTTTTAATGAAGCGTAGAAACTGATGCTAAATACTTGTCAATTAAAATTTAAACAAAAACTGCTCATTTCCCTTGTGATAAGCATTAAGCACAACAGCAGTTATTACTACTGAACTAGTTATGGAGGGGACATCCATACGATGTGATGAAAATACAGAAATGGTTATAGAATCTGTATTACATCCTCCTTCAGTAACACCGACTTCACATTTATAACTATATTCAGATAGCATAGCTGGATCTCAACTTCACAATTAATAATGACAATGCATTCAGTACGAGTTTATATAGAAAATGTACAGACAGAGACAACACAGTACATGCAGCCAGGTACCACCCTGGACATAGTGTCCAAAATATTCCCAAGTCACAACTTTTAGAAAAATTTGTTCTGCACATAAGAGATTGTGCGCAACAGATTAAAGTGTAGAAACTTAATTTATTCTGAAGTGTTATAACAGAAAAAAAACACAATCAAAGAAGAAACGTGATAAGATGTAAAAAGTTTATTAACTGGCAACAAAAGTAAATTATAATATAAAGTATAGAAAATGCAACAACTCACAGAAGGCCTTTTATTACAGCATATACATGTTAAGGTTGGTAATCATTAACAGTCACTATCATATTCTGTGTATGAATAATCAAGTGAAAGAATGTTCACAACACAGTGTTCAGGTTATGTATAAAACGGTCTTTCTTTTAGTAGAAAATGTATTCATAATCATGATATCTTGGATACAAAATACATTGTACAGCATGCACAGGACTGCTATACATGTATCCATTTTGTGACTTGTGGCTACATAGATCAAAGTACACCATGTAAAGCCAAGATCAGAGATAAACAGTACTGCATGAGGCAGCTTCTTATCTGCTAAAGCAACTGCATGAGGTTTTTGCAAGTGGTTTATGTTGAGTACATTATGTGAATAAAATTAGTGGGAGTTTTGGTTTCATGATAACGAGCATACATAGGAAATCATGGATAAAAGACAGAATAATGCTTTATTCAGGTCTCTAGAGAATCGCACATCAGCATTTGTTCTTAAGTTTAAGGACAATGAAAGTTCTACAACCTAGCCAGGAAGGGGAGCCATGGATTTTCACTTAACATAAAATGTTTGGATTTTTAGACTGTTCAGCAATACGGTTTAAATGCAGCATTTGATCTAAATTCAAATCTGCTGAAACATTAACGTCAAGAAAATTTGTTTAATATGCAGAGATGTATCATAAGGGCTATATTATTTATAAATTGATGTAAAGATACTTCGGTTCATTAAGTGTCTTCTCACTTATCTATGGCATAAGTAAATCTCATAATTTTAATATGACGCTTTGTACCACTTTCACTCTGATTTGTATATAAAATGGTCCTCAGATACATTAAATTATAGTTACTTGATGGCAAACGGAGAAATTAGCCTTTCTAGTCTGCCCTTTAATTTCATTTAACACTCTGTCTCCTCTCTATCCCTACCTTACCCTTTGGCATTTTTCTACCTGTTCCAGGACCTCCTGAATGCTCTTTGGACTCATCTCCACCATTTCTTCTGCTAGTCCATTCCTTAGGTCTACAACTCCCTCTTTAAAGACGTACTTTTGTAGATCTAGGAAGAGGTTGTTGCCTGCAACAGTACCCCGTGTCTCCCCTTCTTGTACAGGATGACCTTTTCACAACTCCCTTAAATGACTGCTTGTACACATTTCACACTCCATCTGTTTTTCTTCTTCTTCTGATGAGAAGAGTCCCAGACTGCACTAGTCTATGGTCAAAACCATTCTCCTCCATCCCACTCAATTTACAGGTGGATTACTTCTAGACTGCTTCCAGCAGTCTTCTGCTCATCTCCTTGCATTGTCTCCAGAACTGCTAAAGGTACTTAATATGTGGCCTGAGAAGGGCCAGGTAGAGGAGAAGCATTTTCTTTCTGGGCCTCCACTAAAAATGATCACTTTCTGGCCTGGTCAGACTTTCCCGTTAAACAAATATTTAATAAATAAATCTCTTTGTTTCATGGATTGACCTCCTAAAGTTAACTTCATTATTTTCCTTTTGTGTCACTGTTTTCTCACTCTGGTATTGGTGGTCAAATCCTGATGTGATTGAGACCCCAAATACTTTTTCCTACCCTGTTGCTATTGATTCCCTTCCACAGTTGATAGTGTACCTACAACATTATTGTGGTCCAAGTACTGAGGCATGCAACACATCCCTGGCAACTTTTCAGAATGGCTCCTCTAACTCTAACCACATGGGTTCTGTGGGACAACAAATGAACTATCCAACACACATCCTGTGAAAACCTCATTAGAGGTTCAATTGGCACAGTAAAAAGATTTCTGAGGACCGGGTCTATATTATCTTGTTGAAATGGCATAACAGTGAATGCTATTTCAACAACAAATAAACAGCGAACTGGAAATGCAGCAAAAGCTCAGGTCAGTGATTTTTTTCCTAGGGAAAAAAAATCGCTTGCCAGTCACCTTGACATTGCTCTTTACCTCATTGTAGTGCGATCTCGGAGTTGTTGCATTTAGTTAGGGGGTGTGGGGGTGTGGTGGGTGAAGCCCCCCACTTTGAAATGTTTTAACTGGTGTGTTACCGTTAGTCTACTAACTTTGTTTTCCTAGGGAAAAAAATCGGTGACCTGGACTTTCGTTGTTTTTGTAGATCGTTGTTTATTTGTAGATGAAAGAGGATTTGCTGTTATGCCATTTCAACAAGATAATATAGACCCCGAGGACCCTCTTAGGTAACCCATCAGATCCCTTTGTTTCCTCCCTTAAGAAAGACACTTTACTTCCACCTGTTCCCTGTTTATTCTGGTATCTGCCTACTGTTTACCCATCTCTACTCTTTCTCTCTCTCTCTCTCTCTCTCTCTTTCAACATGGTACCCTTCCATGGGTCTATATTAGAAGACAGAATGTTTAGGTGATCGAACACCTAAACATAGATCTTCTAATATTGAACTGCACAATGTCAAACTTCCAGGGAAACACATCCCTCCGCCACAACACAGAAAACATTACTTTACATCTAAATTAAATGGGGGGCTATGCCCCCCCACATCCCCCTAACTAAATATACCAACTCCGAGACCGCTCACCAGTAGGGAAATAGCAAATTCCTGCAAATGGCCAAGAGAAATCTTTCCCAGCGTTAAATTGTCTGTTTGCTGTTTTTTTTATTTCGATATTAGGAGATCAATGTTTAGGTGTTCGATCACCTAAACATTCGGTCTTCTGATATAGACCCCCATTCCATTCCATTAGGAAGACTGATTAAGTATTCATCCAGTATGTGATGGCCCTAATATGTGATGTCCCTGCACTGGCCCAGTAATCAAGGAGCCTCAATCCTGACCACTAACACCAGTGAGGGTCGTGCACATTGGGAAGATGACAAGTACACACAAAGTAAAGCATAATTTCCCTTAAGAGCACACCGAGATCACAGTCAGTCTGGGGCTGGTTTCTCCCTCTCTCTCCAGATCCCCAATAAGACTCTCCACTGGCACAGCTATAGGGTTAAGATCTCAGCCAAGTGGTCAGGCCAAAACTTCCAGCACCCTCTCTATCCAACCAGTGCTTCATGTCCCTGCCCAAGTAGCTGACACACACACACACTTTGAGATTTGATTTATATACAAACACACAAACACTTCTGGGGAAGGCTGGAACAGGTTCACTAGCTATGCCTCCTTTTCCCCAGACTATACAGTAGTATCACCTGCCACCAGCCGTTACTTATCAGCTACCATCAGGCCCTTACAAAAGATGACCAATTCTACTGTGCAAAGTTACTATTATCCAAATGGTAAGTGTGTCAAAGACTTGAAGGCTATTTAGGCATGGCCGGTACAGTGTTACCAATTAAATATGCAAGTACTCTAAGAGCTTAAATATCTCTAAACTAAACCAGCCACAATTAAAAAGTTAAATGTATTTAATAATAAATAATAAAAGAACAAGACAATATTTAATAACTCAGCACTGTGACAATAGAGTCCAGAATCACAGGAAATAGTTTCTAACAACATTGCAGGACAGTCTCACATAAATACAAAACAGCAAAGCATCGCCTTTTCATGTTGCCTCTGCCTCTCCTTCTCCTCAGCATCCAGGCATAGTAGTTTCTCATTCTCTTCAGCCTGCAGATGTCTCAATCTCCCTGCTGCTTCTATTTCCAGATGCTTGGTCTCCAACATAAGTCTCTTTAACTCCAGATGGATTTTTAAGTCCTCTATGGAAAGGTTGAGCAGTCCATTTTCTGAGAGTTGTACATCTCCACGGCCAGTCTGATCATCCTCCTGGTTGCTATTCTCTGATGCAGCTGTGACTAAAGCTGCAATAATTTCTGCCTTAGACAGGTTGGAGTGTACCAGTCCTTTAGCCTGACACATCTCAGCCAACTGGCTACTTGTCAGCTTGCCATACTCCTCTGCTGATATGCTTGCCTGCTATCGCTGACCAACTAAGCTAACAAAAGAAATAAAACAATTGTGATATGAACTCTGAATGTTCACTGTGTGGCTGATTTAGAGTACAAAAACACCTTCAGTGATCACTGTGCACAAGTTACAGGAATTCAATATCCACAGCACTACAAGCCAATTAATATGTGATGTGGCTATCTCACCACTGTCAACCAATTAATATTTGATGTGGCTATCCCACCACTGCCAAACAATTAATATGTGATATCTCTGCACTGGCCCGGTAATAAAGGAGCCTCAGTCCTCACCACTAACACCAATGAGGGACGTGCATATTGGGAGGATGACAAGTACACACAGTAAAGTACAATTTCCCTTAAGAACACACAGCAATCACAGTCAATCTGGGGCTGGTTTCTCCCTCTCTCTCCAGATCCCCAATAAGACTCCCCACTGGCACAGCTATAGGGTTAAGATCTCAGCCGAGTGGTCAAGCCAAAACCTCCAGCGCCCTCTCTGTCCAACCAGCACTTCGTGTCCCTGCCCAAGTAGCTGACACACACACACTTTGAGATTTGATGTATATACAAACACACACAGACACTCCTGGGGAAGGCTGGAACAGGTTCACTAGCTATGCCTCCTTCTGACCAGAATACACGGTAGTACCACTTGCCACCAACCACTACTTATCAGTTCCCATGAGGCCCTTACAAAGGGTGACCAATTCTACTGTGCAATGTTACTATTATCCAAATGGTAAGTGTATCCAAGACTTGAAGGCTATTTAGGAGTGGCCAGTACAGTGTTACCAAATACCTATGCAAGTACTCTAAACAAAACCAGCCACAATTAAAAGGTTAAACTGTATTTAATAACAAAGAACAAGACAATACTTAATAACTCAACACAGTAACAACAGAGTCTAGAATCACAGGAAATATTTTCTAACAACATTGCAGGACAGTCTCACATAAATACAAAACACATCTAGACTAATCTTGCTGTATTTCTACCTATCTCTAAGGGAGATACTAGTATCTAAGTCTTACTTACAGAGCAAGGCAAATACAGATGAAAAGTGCTGAAGATGGATGTGTTTAGATCCAGAGACAAATACAAAATACCCAGACTTTCTCTCTGAGATAGTTCTTAAATTAATAATATAACATTACTGCTGGGTTAGCTAGATGACATCACTATTTGACACTTCTGTCTTTAGTTTCCAGGCCAACAGAAACCTAAAAGTTAGCACCTCAGTGTCAGGAATACTTATTTCTTAGAAGCTGACCCTTATCTCTTAGAAACTTGCCTGGAAATGGAAATCATAAAACTGTTAAACACCTTTACATTTTAAACCTGCAATTACCTCTGTTTCCAGATAATAGGAAAGGCTACAGCTCTAGACATCATGTCTGCTTTGAGCTGAAACAGAGATAGCAGAGTCATAAACAATTTCTACTTATTTTCTTAGAGTTTGCAAATTAACTCTGTATATTCCAGCCTTTACCATCAACGCATACATTTGCATAGGCATGTAGTTTATACACATTTCTGCTCTTTTCCAGCAGGGTGCACTGTGGTTACAATCTTGAAGCTCAGTACAGAACATATAGTTTTCTTACATTTCTAAGACAAGCATACAAATCATGTTACTATTCACAAATGACATAGAATTATTTATGCAATTCTAGCTGGCTGGGCTGGCAGCCTTCACACAATACATCTGCTTTTTCATTAACTTCCACAAGTTCTCCCAACCTTATTTATTCTGGTCTAATCTGTCAGTCCATTTCCCTTTCTGCTATATACCTAAATGCTCAATGTTCTATTTTTTTACACCTTCTGCCAACTTCCTTTTGACTTTTACTTTTTTCTATATGCATTTTGTGTAGATTTCAGCTGACTACTGAGCTTCTCTCATTAGTGTTCAGCCTATTTGGTTCCTTGTACTGGGTATTTCCAGCATGGCAGTGAAAGCCAATCAAAAGGGGCATCATCTAGGCAGCCGTGGATGGGGTTTATGTCCTTACTAGCATTCCAGAAATGATGGCATTTCTAGTGATGCCCTAACTCCATCTGTGGTGGGTGGAATGAACACTCACATCATCAATGGATCTCCTACTTCCTTACCATGGAACTACATTTTCCACCATATGCTAATGAGGGTTATCACCACCAGCATGAGATGACTAAGTCCACATCCCCTGTCCTGGCCATTTTCAGTGGCATACAATCCCCCGCTTGCATGGTGGTGATCAACCAACCAAAAACACCCCTACCCAGTATGGGTGAGACAGTATTAGCTGTTCTCTAAAACCTTCCTTACAAGACTATTCCTATGCCAAAGTCATTATAAAAATGTGAGTCTTCTGGGTTGTAGTCAGAACTCTTTCTGATTGTGCATAAATTTATTTGTCTTTTGATATTCACTTTTGTTGTCATTACCTCTTTTGCTTTTCTTTCACTTTCTTTCTTTTTCCACCTCCTAGACACCACATTCTGCCAACTGTATGCCCAGTCCTTTACCCTAATCAATAGTCTTTCATTCATATGTAGGCACAGTGCCCTTTCTGTCATTTTGCCTTTTTGCCTATTACTCAGACCCTTGCTCTTCTGCCCTGACTATCCCATCCCTGATCCATTTATATAGATTTTTTATTCCCTCAAGTTATTCTCCAGTTCCATTATTTTGATACTATCAGCCCAACAAAATCCACACTCCTAAAAATGCACACCATCATTTATTGGATAGCTCTCTGGTTTGTGTTTGGATTATTACTTCTTCTCCCAGCTCTAAGCCACGCAGTAACACAATCAAGTATTAGGTAATATTACATTTACCTGGAAATCCCACAGCATCTTTTCTTTTGCGAGAACTATATCAAGAATTCTATTGTTTGATGTACACCCTACACCAGCTGTTTGAAGCCTTCTTGTTCCAAGATTTCAAGTCATTTCCTGCTTCCTTTCTTTCCTGAAACTTGAATTTTTCACACTCTGATCATTGCAGAGTCAGATTCCTCAGGAATATAACTTTGGAGATCCTATCAACTCATTTATTCTCAACCCACAGTTTCTCATTGACTTCCATTAATCTGTCTTTGAGCAAACGTACTGTATAAATTCACCAGTAATCCCTCTTTCTTTATGTTATTTACCAAGAGCACTTACCATAAAGTCTAAGCCCATCCACTGCCTTGCCTCCTTGATAGACTGGTGTTCTTCTGCCCTTATGACCTCACATTTCATATCCTACATAAGGTAGATCACTATTGCATATCCATATCACTCCCTCATCATTCCTGTGCAACATATCCCAACACTTTTGTCAATGGCCCATATTTCTGGGATGCTAAGACCACTACCTTCTAATTATATCACCCCTCAAAAAACAGTTCATTTAACAGGAATAAA
The DNA here is from genome assembly GCF_019279795.1 of Protopterus annectens. NCBI lineage: Eukaryota > Metazoa > Chordata > Ceratodontiformes > Protopteridae > Protopterus > Protopterus annectens. The sequence continues at coordinate 1,154,210,640 of NC_056741.1, read as the reverse complement.
AACATGAGTTCAGCATCTGTGTTTCATTATAGACAAATTTCCTTTCCATGTGACAGAAATTCACTCAGGGTTAACATACTTAAAATTGCCATGTTTTGAATGCTTTGATATAACATTAATGCTGCATATCATACTATACCGAAATTCAACCTTCAGAATTGGCAGCTGCACATGAATTTTATTTTTAGCAGTCTACTACAGGGTCACACATTTATTTAGTGCATGTTTTAGAAAACATTTATTTTCTTACATACAATCAGCACAATCAGTCATTGAAAAGAATGAGTAATTGCAGCCTGCTTTTTATCTTGGACAAACGTTGTCCTGGAAGGGTCAGATTATCAATAGTGCTGCCTGGTCTTCAGTACTTAATGTTCTATACATATGATAATGGCCACCCTGAAATTTCTTCCATTGTGCACATCCCATGGAATAATTGGCTTCCAATCAGTTGATTACGTAAAATTGGCAATAAGCACATGGTTGCAGACATTTAACCCGCTATATGTGTCTGTGCTTTGATCACATGTTGGCATGGGTATTAACAGTGTATTGAAGTCATGTAAGTAAAACTGAAAGTCTGTTACAATGGTTACTGGCATGATGGCTGCAGAGCTGGTAAACCTGAACTACAACAAAAGGGAGAGGTAAGGAGAAGAGTGTGGTTTAAAGGAAAAGTAAAGGAATTACTTATGCAACACAAACCAGTTCACCCAACAGTGCCACTTATAAACCAAACAAAGGAAAAAACACTGGTCCATAGCAAGTGAATCAATGGCAAAAACACAATTCTTTCATGGAGAATATATGTCTATGGTCATTATACAATTTATTTCAGGTTTAAAGTTATAGCTGTCTTTTAAAATTTCTAAATTTTTCTAAAACGTGTGAAGAATCTTATATAAAGAAATCAAATGTCTGTATAATAGAGTTTAATATGGCAACTAAATAAAGAGAAATACCTTCCGTGGCATAATTAGGTGCAGATACAATAGGTCTAAAAGGTAAATTTCTCAGGTTTTTATGCATTTTAGGTATCCCACACAAAGTGCCTATAATAGGATTTTCTAAGCAAAAAGTTATATTAAAATTCCTTCCATTAAGCTATCATATAAAAAAAAGTTTCTGTTTTCTTGAAACATGTATACCCTCCAACACTAGTTACCAAGGAATATTCTTTTTCATCACTTAACATTCTTTCCATTTCAGAAATATAACCACTTTGATACATAACCATGAGGCCCCCACCTTTATCTGCTTTCATAAATCTTAAAGTTGTATTATTTATAAGTTCTTTCAAAGCAACCTGTTGAATAGAATTCATATTGTAATAACAGTTCCCCCTTTTCTGACTTAAAGCTCTTATTTTACTTTCACAACTCTTCTCAAACACAGTCTGTTGTTTAATGCAGGACTGAACAACAATGGTGTTGCATACTTGGATTGAGTAAAATTAACATCTTTTAATATAAACTTTAAGTTTAATATTCTAGTGAACTGTTTGAAACTTAACAAAGTCTTAGAGACATCAGCTATACATGAAGGAATAAAATTTAAACCCAATTTAAATAGTTCAATATGTTTGTCTTTTAGTTCAAAAAGAACACTCTGGTTTTGCTCCTAAATCATCGGTTTTAGGTGAATAAAGTGGCAATTCAGCTAAGTCAGTGTTAGAATCCTCTTTCTGTTTGCAGCCATTGCTAGTTTGAGGGCAAGGAAAAGACATCTCAGCAATAATGTCATGCTGTACATTTCTTATACGAGCGGGCAGCTGTTCTTCCACTGCCTTTGAATACAATTTTGGTTGATTGGCAGAATTTTTAAAGGGGTCAGATCTAGTTATAGAAAAATCTGTTGATTCTTTTTACTTAAAGAATTGAAATGAGAATATGTTGTATTATTCTCATAAGCTACTGTGACTATTTGCAATTTTTTTGTTTTTTCTTTGGATAATTTTTTTTCAAAGTGCTCAAGATTTTGTAAAACATTGTCATATTCCAGTTGCATATTCGGAAATTCAGATAAGATTTGCTGGATTTCCCCATCAAGTTTAAGAATCTTCTCCTTAGTTTTTTTTAATGTACCCACATTGTTTTTAATTAAGAGCTTTAAAAACTCTAACCCTGCTTGGCTGAAGAAGTTAATAAGGGTTTGGAAAAAACTGATCAAAATTAATGATACCATTTGGACATTTAGAAAAATGCAATCCCTTTCGTACTATTCTAAGTTGAATACGTTGTCGCTCCTTGTGCCAATAACTACGCCAACATAGTTATGGCTCAGTGGGAGAGACATCATGTTCTTAATCAACACCCTTCACTGAGATTCTACTGCAGATTTGTAGATGATCTCTTTTTGTTGTTGGATGGTTCAGAATTAGATATGTTAGATTTTGTTAATCATTTGAATACCACCACTGATTTTTTATGTTTTACATATAATTTTTCTGATGTGGACATAGATTTCTTAGATGTCTCAGTTCATAAGGATGATCTGCAGAGATTTAGTACAGCATTATATAGGAAGTCATGTTGGAAAAATACACTGCTACAATGACATAGCATGCACCCACATTATATTTTTAAAAACATCATGAGAGGTCAGGGTATGCGTATCTCTAGAATAAATAATAATGATGAAAATTTTAACCATGATATGGATAGGTTTAAACAAGAACTTGGCTCTAGGGGATACAAAAAGGCAGAAATAGACTATAATGTTGAGGAGAGTGTAAAACAAAAACAAGGGAAGGGTAGGGCTTATTTCAATGAACGGCCAACACAGAACAATTTTCAAACAGTTAGATCCCAAGAGAGACATGTTCCTGTTGCTATACATTATACAAGTGATGTTTCAGGAATTTTGAATATTGTTAGATCTAATTGGTCTATCCTACACATAGATGATGATATAAAGAAAGTAGTGGGTATACAGCCTAACATTGTTTTTAGAAATAAGAAGTCATTAAAAAGGCAATTGTGCTAGAAAGAAAACAAAAATAAATATGTTGAATCATCGACTATAGGCTATGGTACACATAGATGCAATAGTTGCAATTTGTATTTTCATTAATAGTTTATCAGTGTTTAGACATCCAGTTACAGGCCATGAGTATAAATTCAATCTACGGGCCACTTGTCGAACAAGGAATTTAATTTATTTAGCTTGCTGCCGTGCCTGTACTTGTTTTTATATTGGCAAAATGAATAGGGCCCTGATGGAGCGAATGAGGGAACATTCATATTGTATGAATGTGGGGGACACGTGTAATGCACTTGCCAAGCATTATATTGAAATGGGAACTCTACATTCTTTTACATTTATGGTAATAGATTTGATTCAAACAAATAGTAGGGGTGGTGATGTAAGAAATTTTACAGAGAATAAGGAACTACACTGGATAATAAAAATGCAGGATGATAAATTTCCAGGATTGAATGGAAAAATTTCCATCAAGCCTGTTTTAAAGGCACGTGGTCTTTTTAAAGAGAATATTTTAATGTTTAATGAAGTTTAATTAATGATGTCAATGATTGTTTAATTAGGTATTTGTTAATGAAATATAATGTGGTGCTTCTGGATTGTTCTTTGGTCTGAAGAAGCACAACTATCCCTGGGATTCATGAAGCTTGCGCCAGGCACAGGCGTAGCGTAGACGGTGTAACACCAAATATGGCCGCCGAGCGATTCAGGTACGATCCAATTCCATGTGCACTACCAGCGTATGCCATAACTGCACAGCCCTCAGCACAGGTATGCTAATCACCCCATGCGCAGTACTGCACCATGCAAATGAAGGTACATAGCGATTCATGAAGTGGTGCAGGTGTAGCGTAAGCCCACAGAAATGTAAACCAAAAAAAAGGTTTACATTTTTTCAAACAGAACATTGGAGCTATGAAAGTGGACCAGACTCATGTATTACAAAGTTAACATATGCCAATGGCTAAATATACAGCCAATGGCATAAGAAACGATGCACAACACCTAAAAAACAACATTTAATGTCATGTCCACAGTAACGCAAAGTACAACTGCAGGGCATGTGTGCGCAAATGGGAACACAAGGAAAATATACACAAATGTCATAAAATCGCAATGTCATACAAATCATGATTTCACCATAATACTCAATGGTATGCATGGTACACCACAACCAAGCTGCAAGGGTTGCTAAGGGTCTGTGACAGTGTTCGGCACGGTAACTATGAATTAGTAGTCAATGCAATGCAAATGAGGCAAGTAACAGTGAATCGCAAATGTCCCGCCGGACTAAGGATGTACCATATGGTGCAGCGCTACAACACCGAGGAGTGGTTTGGAGGTATACATGACATCAGCAGTGGGGTGTTCTACTGTAGCTGTAAGCACATTGGAGCAATGCAAATCCGGCCTGCCCATTGCTAAGCAAAGCTGCAGGATAGGGGTGGGGAAGTAGGTATAGCATCGTTTAGCTGAGAGCACATATGGTGCCCGAAAGCACATGTATACGTGGATGAAAACGTGCCCGAAACCCAGTAAGCGGACGCATGCGCCGTGCAGCATAGCTCAAACAGGAAGGTTAGGGGAAGAAAATAAAGAAATGCCGCAGTAGGGTAATTGGAGTACAACTGAGCAATTAATACCTATTAACTCACAGTGGGCAATCAACGGCAGCTAACAAGTCTGCTCGCAGCAACCTGCAGAACAGGATAGAGGAGGTGTCAGATTGCAAAGAAAAGAGAACTGTCATAGCAGAGCAAAGCAAACCTGCAGTAGATCGGCCATAGAACACATGTCGTAAGATAAGCCAGGTTTTGGAAAGTACAAATAAAAGCAGGCTGCTGGATGCATGCCAGAAAATGGGAGGGGAAACGTTAAGAAATGTTAAGGGAAGGGCAAGAGGTAATCCACGGCAGCCAAATGTAATTCAACACCAAAGGCACCACAATATCAGCACCTGTGGTAAAACACATAAGATACCCTGTAGCTCCGATGGTACATACACACCCTATGACATCATCAGTGTTCACAGCACAATAGTATAAAGTGTGAAGGCACCTCACAGACACCTGTGTATTCCCAAACACTGCACCATCGGTGTAAACAGATGGGGAACTTTTACAATGTACATGTTGGGAGCTCCCGTAGCTGTGATTCATCACCATGTGTTAGAGACTGAAGGTGTTGTGGAGGATGATGCTGACAACCACTGCAAGCTCCGGAGGAAGAGAAGAGTGTTCAGACCAAGGGTAACCTACCAGGGGCTTCATGATCTGGAGATAGTAGAGCGTTACAGGGTGGACAGGGATATCTTACAGCAAATAGTTGAGCTGTGCCGGCCATGCCTGAGATCCAGAAACAACAGAGGGGAACCCATCCCAGTGGACACGAAGGTATGTGTAAGCTTGCGAATACTAGCCACAGGTACCTTTCAAAGGCCAACTGGAGATATAATAGGGATCTCACAGGCATCAGCATCCAGGGTACTACACCAGTTCCTGGATGCTATGTTACCACATGCCAATGAGCGTATATACTTCCCCAAACTCAGGAGGAGTTGGCCAACAATATGCGTCTCTTCCACCAGGTGGCACACTACTCGGAGGTACTGGGTGCAATAGACTGCACGCACATACATATCAAGTCACCACCCGGTGAGCATGGTAGGCGCTACATAAACCGCAAGGGATACCACTCCATCAACTGCCAGGTCGTGTGCAATGCCCAGGGCATTATTATGGATGTGTGTGCCGGCAGCCCTGGAAGCTACCATGACTCCCACATCTGGCATGCCTCACAGCTGTATCAAGTATTTTTCAGGGGGGCCATCCCACATGGCCACCTTGTGGGGGATGCTGGCTATGCACTGGAGCCGTGGATGATGACTCCCATCAGAAATGCACAAACACGCATGCAAGAACACCATAATGAGGCACACACAGAAACCAGAATCATCATAGAGCGTGTGTTTGGGATGCTGAAATCACGGTTCTGTTGCTTGGACATATCTGATGGAGCCTTGCAGTACACTCCAGGCACGTGCACCCACATCTTCATAGTATATGCCATGCTACATAATATGATCCTGCGGAAACAGCTGCAGCAGGGACATAACAGTGAAGGCCATCACAGCCCACCACAATTGCCAAGGCCATCACAGGCACAGAGGCACAGAGGGATTCAGACTATGAACACCCTGTGCCAGCCCCAGTAGGCAGACGGAGGCATGCCCAATATGCCCATGCCTTGGCAAAGAGGGAACGTATAGCACATACACTGACAGTGTAGGCCCCTACGGATTGACACACCTCTCCACCTGCACACACAGTAAACTGGATGGCACACACACACGACCACCTGTAAATTGTAATGTATAGGTGGCCTACTGTGTGAATCCTACATAGGCAGCCCTCAACCATTGCACACACAACAGCTATTGGAACAAGGAATGTCAACACCTGAACAGTACACGCACCCAACAGCATATTTTGATACTGTATGTATAGGTTCCTGGGTACATCGGTAGGTACATGCCCGATTGTCAGAGGCCATTCATCAACCAAGGCAAACAGTGTCTGCTGTCACCACCACATTGATTAACCAACTGTCCCTCAGTGGAGCAGAGCCAATTGCAGGATCCATGTGTGTAATCACTGTTCCCCACACACTCTGCATGGCTTACCCGGTGTGTTAATGAGGGGCTCCATATAATGTAATCAGGGATATAGTCGCAAAGCATGGGGAGTACCCATGACATATATCTGTCACCCCAGCATGCTCCACCTATGGTTGTGTGAAGGTGTAGCACATTATAGTGTGTGGCTCACTGTGACATACATTACCAATGCTGGAGCACATCCATTAAACATCACTTGGATATACCATTAATAGGTCTCATCCATTTGTAAACTAACTGAGTTACACATTTGATTGCAGTATGGAGTAACAGCCATAGTACAGTCCACATACAAAACACCATAACACGTGTACAAATCCCAGATGCCCAAGTGGTAAATGCACTGACTGTCGTGCATGTTCCCGGTCCCACGTCCTGCAAGGGACGTTACGTAATCCTGAAGGCACGAATAATGGATGTTGGATGCAGGTCATCAGATCAGGTTTAGGACATGTCAGTGGGATTATGTGTTGGCAAGTGCTGGTAAGCGTCGTTTAAACATGAATATATGGATATGGGTGAAACAGGGCTAAGCTTTTCTGAATATCGCACAGATCACGGTCAATGATGTCCAGAACAGGTGAAACTAGCATTATTCACCCCTGCACTAATAGTGCCTGCTCTGAAGGGTAAAAGATCCACTGCCAGGAGTAGAACACTCAATCATGTACACAATCACCTAACACTAAGCTACCCGAGATGTACCAACAGCAGGTGTGTATTGTGACAGGTTAAAACACGAACGTGCAGATTCCAGGAAACAGTATACACCGACGTACACAACGAAAGGTGTGTTCTCCCTCTCACTCTCTCTCTCTCTATATATATATGTATATATATATATATATATATATATATATATATATATATATATATATTAGAGATAGAAAGGGTGATAGAGAGATATAAGTTGATATATACGTATTCACCTATATCTGCAAATATATAGATAGGTCAATGATATGTACACAACCATGGCGGTACAAATAAATACGATACTGCCAACTATCGCATGTGTCACATACCGACATGCGTAATCACGAGGCTGAAAGACCGAAAGACCACAGTACCGGAACACTAGAACTGAGATTAATATTATCACAATGTTAAGGGACATTTAGTTATCGCTGCCGGTGCTGCGGTCCAGGTAGGTACTGTGTTCAACTGTGTTTGTGATTGCTGAAGTCTGCGTATGTGTGTGTTGAGGGTGCCATGTGTATTTCTGTGGGACTGTAATGTGTGTGTGTGTGTGTGTGTGTGTGTGTGTGTGTGTGTGTGTTTGCATCATGTGTCAGTTAGTGCTAACTCGGAGGTAGATCATTACGGTAGGTGTGGTCATAGCTGGCCGTAGGCATACGGTTACCACCTGTCCCACTTTAAGAGGGACAGCCCCTCCCTGGGCAGTTGTGTCCTGACAAAAAATATTAAAAAGGGCAAATGTCCGAGATTGTAGGACATAATTATGTCCCATATATTATGTAATAGTTGCATTAAATAGTTATGCCTGTATCTAAAATACGTAAATGTTACATGAAACATGATAAGTAGCGAAAGTGCTTCAAGAATAAGTATGTATACAGGATAAAAGTATGTTCTATCCTGTGTACTGACCATGGGTATGTGTTGGCCTGTAAACACCGATGTGTGTCCTGCAAATGTCCCACTATGGCCATTTGAAAAGATGGCAACCCATGCCAAAGAGGTTCAGTCACCAACACAACTGCAATGAGTGCAAATATCTGTGACAGAAATACACGAGACAGCTGTCATTTAGTAACATTCCCGTACATATCGATGTATTTCTGGAGGTATTGAAGTATCAACCTCACCTGCATGCTATATAGAAACCAATTAACAATGGCTCAATGTATAAGCCCGTAACAACCATAGTTTCTCAGTCCACTAAATGATAGGTCTTCAATTAGGGAAGGAGCCCACACACAGATATGGAATATGTAGAAATGCAGTTCCCACAAACCTGTATATGCTATGTACACCCACCTACATCTTCCCCACACCCGAAACAATTGCAATACAGACTGTAATAACATCACAAACATCCACTCACTCAATTACATCTGCAGAACCATTAACATACCTTGTGAGAGACACATTTGTAATGGCACCATGTGAAATCGTAGCTGTTGTATAATGGAACAGACGGCGATGTTACAGGTTTTGTTTGCAGTAATCCCTTATCAGACTGTTGAGATGACAGGTGCACTCACATGTAGAACCACATACTCTAGCCATCACACACAATCCACGGGGGACATGAATTCAAAATATCCGTGTCTCTCCAAATAGCAGTTGCAATTCCTCACAACAAAACACATACAGGCCGTCTCCCCAAAGGTAGGGCAAAAGGGCAATGCCCAAATGGAGAATTCAATTATACCCTACTGTTGCCACGTAATTGGCGAATGGAGTAGCGGCACAGCTGATGTGCATGTAATAATTTACTCAGGAACACCAATTGGCGGCAGGATACCACATGTTACAGGTATTGACGTATATAAGGATGCCTTGCCATACATTCAAATCGTAAGCTCATACCATAGAACCGTTTAAACAGTAAAGGTGTAAGAGAGATATTTACGAAGATTCGGAAACAAGGTATGTAGAACACTCAGTATGTTAGTGTATGTAGAGCCTGTTTTGTAGTAATTAAAGTGTACGCAATGCATAAAGTGGAAAAAGGTATTATGTAGTGATGTCTTGTTGAGCATAGTAATGCTTGTAGAAATTGTGTGCTCTGCTGTGGGCCACAAGATAACCATCTCATACACCACAAGGGATGCTACATGAGGGCTTTAAACACAACAATTCCACACCACCCGCCGTCAGTGGTAGGGTTTGTCCAACAAGTACGTGCCATAGCAGGGCATAGTATATGTTGATATACTGTCACAGTAGGCATGTGTAAGGGCATATAGTGAGAATAACATGCCTAAGGTGGTCCTGCTGTGCAAGTATGCTTTACATCATGGGATAATGTTTAAAATTTGTGTAATGTACAGTATTATAGGTAGATATGTCAGATATTTTACACAGCATAACTGTTATATCATGCAAACAAAGGGTATTGTCTATTGGCGTGTACAATACACAATAACAGGATACATATGGCTTGTAGTCATGGGACACTGTAACAGCATGATAGCTAACTAAAATGGAAGAGCTACTCAATTATCCATGCACAAAGGACATGTGATAGCTTCACAGGTTCATAGTGAGGTACTATGCTGTCTGGCCAAGTCCATGTGTAAGCCCAACGACAGTGTTTTCACCAGTGGCACCTCCCTAGGGTAGTGTCCTGTCTGTGAGCTGCAGAGCCATGTGTTACCTGCACCTGTGTACAGTACAGCCACTGCAGTGATCCCTGGTGTAAATGTGTGTCTCCCATCCACCCATCGAGGTATCTCATGAAGAGTGCTAGTGAGTGTCCCTGCTTGATGTACATAGGAATCATGTTCCAAAGCATGGTGAGTGTCTGGTTCAGGAATTTATCCCTCAAGCACGTCCCACTCATTGTTGCGTTTGTGCACATATCCATGAGCATGTGGCCTTTGCTTATGTTGCTTATGTGGAGTATATCCATAAATATTGTTGTGGACATGGGCCCTGTATGTTCAGCAGAGGTCACCCCTGAGTATGCAGTATGCAAATGTTTACAGTTGTGGTGTCCGTAGTTGTGCTGCATACGTCATCCTTCGGAGGTCAATAATCCTCATGGTGTGTTAATGTTGTGGTATGTAAAGCCGTTGCTGTTCTGTAAGGTACACCCCAAAAGGGGTGTTGTACCCTTGAACGTGTGTCATACGTCAGGAGTATAGAGGTACAATGGGTGCCTTTGTTCCAGCTACAAGCCCATTACAGATAAGGGTGGCCATGTAGAAGGATATCCACGCCACATTGGCAATATGGTTATCAAAGGATTGGGTGTATATACGTGTGTACTAAGATCCCATATAATGTCACATATATGTAGGTGACTACCACCAATGTGATAGTCAGTGGGTGATTGATGTAATCCAAAGGGGATGTCTATGCACCTTGTGTTATGCAGCTTGAGGCCATGTTATCAACATCAGGTATCCGTCACAGTGACACCCATATGGAGGGTGTCTGTATCAGCTGGTGGATCAATCATGGCTCCTTGTTTGCAGTCGTCTGGAAACCTATTCAGGGAAAGTCCCTCTGTGCTAGCCTGTACCTCAGGGAAGCATATACCGAACATGAGGAGCCCTATGACCAAGGACTGTGGTACGCCAAGCATAACTGAATTACAGTAGGTACCACGGTATGCTACCCTCATTGTGTGGGTCCTATCCATGAGCCACTTTGCATAACACCCGAGACATGGGGTCGATGTGCAGGTGGATGTGTATGTTGTCAATACCAGAATGGAGAACGGTGCTGAAAGCCAATGAGAGGACAATGTAGGCTGTGTGGACCCCCTTACCATCATCAACTACCCTGGTAACTGTATCAAAGGAGTCCACCAGGTGTAGGAGCCATGGTCTGGCCCTAACAAATCCAACCCGGGTGGCATCAAAGGTCTGGAGGCCACCAATGTCTCTGTGAATGACTTCCATGATGATGTGCCTCATAGCCTTGCAGAACAGTCCAGTCAGGTGTATAGGGCAATAGTCCCTGTGGTTCATTGTGGTGCCACCTGTGTGGAGTGTGATAACTGTTGCTGTGTGCCATTCAGGGGCCATAATGTCTGATACAAGGCTATTACTGAATCTGGTGGCCAAGTGGGGAGCCATGTCATTCTGAGGTTTGTGTAAATCACAGCCTGGGATGTTGGACGGTCACATGGAGTCTGTGTTCCAGGCCTTAGAGAGTGCAGGTTGGAACTGCATAGTTGTGTCCACAGGGACTCTGCATTGTTCCTGTATGGATTTTGGCCCTGTAGGGATTGAGAGGGTGTAATGTTAGCATTGAACCTATCTGCCAGGATGTTGCCAATAGCAGTCGGTCTGTAATGTTCCTGCCTAACCATCGTATGTCAGGGCAGATGTGGGTATTGCCATTGAGTACTGACATACCTCCATAATGCTTTGTGGTAGTCCTTGGAATGTGTTGCAGTAATGTTTACGTAGCTAGCTTTGGAGGATGTGATAAGGGATCCCGGATTCCTACTGAGGCTGACCAGTGAGCTACCCCACCCATGGGATTGTACTCCATTTTGCAACAGCCACCACCTTCTGTTGTACATTATGTGCATGGAACTGGTCCCCCAGAGTGGCGTCCATCATCTGGTGGGTACCATCATGACTCTGTTTGGGATAGCATGATCCATGCAGTTGCGTAAGTGCTAATGAAGTGCACTGGTGTATGTTTCAGTGTTTGTAAGTGCATTGTCCATCTGCAGGGGTGTCATGACATTAACTACCACTGTCATAAGACGTCTGAAGTAGGCATTGTAGAAATCTTGTACTGTGTATTCCGTGAAGGGTGTAGTGCCGGGATGTGGATAACAAGGGTGATTAGCATATGCTCGGAAACTACCAATGAGGGGATAACCCCAGGTGTGGAGCACCAGTCACATGTTGGTAATGTCCATGTCTAGGATATTGTTGATCTTGGTGGTGGTGGTGTGTATGGGTTGATCCAGCCGAGTGGAGGTTATGAATCCCAGAAAGCATTGGCTTAATGTGTTGGTACATGAGTAGGTATCCCAGTTAAGTGTGGGGTAGTGTCAGTCTCACATCAGTAGTACCTGTCTGAACCCTACTTTCCAGTACACCAAGAAATGAGGGCCAGTAACCTTGGGGTATGTTGTTGAATCCATAGCAAGTTACAATGTGTATAGCAGTTCTGGCCACAGTTAGTTGCACGTGGATCACCTCTGATGCACTGTGCTAAGGAACCAGCCTGGAGGTGTGTACATCCTTGTGAAATATGGACACACCTCTGCTGTGGGTGTTCCGGTCCTGGTTACATGACTGAAAGGTGTGGTCTGTGTGTAACCTGTCAGTGCAGGTGTGCTCACTGGAGCCTAGAGGCAGGTCCCAGTCACTGCAGAGATCTCAAAGTGGTCCATTATAAGGAGTGCCTCGCCTGAGTGTGTTAGAGTTGAAGATGTTAAGCATTGAGTAACAGTACCCCAGGTTTTGCTTGCCTGTTCCTGTTCTGGTGGTGAATGTTATTGGAAACTGTCCAAGACAGGCAGTATAGGAGCAGCAAGAGCCTTACATGTTATCTGTACTCCCAGGGCTGACAGGTGCAGATCATCTGTGCCAAAGCATTGTGTTTTGTTGACCATGTCATTCAAAGCAGACAGATACTGGATGCCTGTGGAATGAAGTAGAAGCATAGGCAACTGTTGAAGTGAAACATTCAGTCGTTGTACAGTGGTATCAGTCTGGATGAATGCAGAATGCTTCTCAGAGTTTGGGTGATACCTTCTGGGCTACAAGACCAGAGAGATAGTGCATGTCCCCATACATGTAGTCCAGGAAGTTACATCTCAGGGCAGTCACACTAACATGGAGAATGACAGTCAAATTGTACCCAGTGAGGTGTGGCATGGGTGCATAGGTTATGTTGCGAATCCTGTTACCCGACAGCCAGATGTAAGCGACTATGGCCTTGTGTAGCCTGCTGAGTGGGACATCAGTGTGACCGCAAAGTCACCTATCACCGGTGTGTTGGGTATGTTATGACACCCTATTGGCTGTAGTTGATGTGCACACATGAGTCTGTGGGCTATAAGTAATTGGTGTTGTGTTTGGTGATGGGGGCTGCCTCTGTTGCCTACACAGAGAGTATGGAGAGGTTCTGCAAATGTTGTAGTCATACTATGTGTGGCCTGTGGTGGTGGAGATCTAGTGAGACTAAATGATGAGTGGGGTGTGTTGCAAATGTTACACATCCCCACATGAATGTCAGGTTCAGTCTGGGTTGGTGAGAGCATTACCCCCAGCATGGCTACATATGTGCATCTCCCACAGGCTGCAGTGTCGTATGCTGGGAGGTGAGCATTGACTGTGTACATGAGACAATTGCTCTATTGCCTCATGTTTGCCACATTCATCATATAGACAGGCAATAAACTGGTAAGTGACACTTGGACATACCTGTATATTCAACCATGTCTCACAAGATATGTGAGTTACGTGTGTACAACAGCTGTTGTACTGTAAGCAAGCTGGAAATGTAAGGACAGACAGTGTACCTGTAAGAAATGAGGTGGAATGTGTGCTATAGTAATTAGTAACTCATGAAGTGCTTACATGTTCTGAACTAGTGCTGAGCATGAATATGCAATACAGATAGGGTGTTGGATAATATAAACCCAATGCAACCCACAAGCGGAGATGTCAGTCATAATTGGAGGCACTGCACTATTACCCTGCTGAGTATGGTCTGCAAGTCTATGAACCTTTATCAATGTAGATGTTAGCAGTACAGATGTAGATGACAGTACGGATGATTTCACACTGCATAGCATACCTGTGACAGGTCATAGGACATCACCCATACTGTGTTCCAGCTACACTGAGTATACTAGATGTACCTTCGTATGTCACAGGAGTGGTCTACCAGTGGCCTGTTGACAGAAGCAACACTGCAAAAGGTGTCTGAGTGACATGTGCATATCACACCAGTGGCAGCTACAGTAAAACAGGGTTAATGTTTTGTACTCCCCCTTCATTGTAGCCCATACCACACAGACAAATGGGAGGCATCTGCGTATGTAAGGATGCAAATGGCCATGACCTAGGAGCAATAGCTGTCTCAGTGTTGCAGACAACATACAGAATGGGCTTTGTGGGTGAGGTGCGTGACATATGTGCACAATATGACAGCTGATAATAGCATTGTCACCACTAGGTGAATAACCCTGTACCCATTAACTACCACCTAGGCAGAGGTCAACATTATGGACACTGTGTGTAAGGGATGGTGCTGTGCAGTTCACCTCCCTGAGCTGGTGACATCTCCAGGCCTATTAGGTAGTCATACGAGGCACCCATGTCATGACAGAGTGCCATCCATGAGCATGGAGATCATTGGACAGGCATAATCAGCACTCAGGTGACCAATATCAGATCACATATCACCTTTCAGGGGTATTGGCCATGCGTGGATGGCCGATACCAGCCTTCACAATTCTCACCTCCACTATGCAGCATGCTGGCTACCTTGCATAAAGACATGTGCTACACTGTGATGTTGGACATGCTACACGTACATATCCTGATCTGAAAGACATACGTCATGGACAGCCACCATCCTACTACAAGGATCGCAACATGCTGGACAGATCCCTGTGCCATACATGTGACATACATCTGCCATATCATGCAACCCTGTCCATCAAAGCTGCACATGTCATCTCTGTCAAACATGGTGCGATGACCGCATGGTAGATGCATCATTAACTGTCTGGATCAGTAATGTGGCACTGATGCACCTGGCGGTGGCAAAATGGCTGTTGAATACAACTAGAAAACCTTGCCCGTACATGCTATGGTTGATAACCATCCCTGCGAATAACGTCCGGCTAGCCATTGTCCCGTGTGTATCACATGTGCAACACAGTCGATACATGGCAGGATGTTGAATTGCTGTACAGTGCTGTGTAGATGTATATGGCAAAACACATGCATGTAAAGGTTTCCGTGCGCATGTGTGCATTGTCACTGCTCATGTCCGTTAAGGCAGTGTATGTGTATGTGACATATACACAGCATCAAGGTCAACGGCATTACTGTGGACACATCCAGGCATGTGCTGATAGGTAAGAACACTAGTACAGGCAAACAGACATGCCCACATCAAGACAGCATTCACATCGAGTATGAGCAATGTAATGAGGTGACACACATATATGGTGATGATATCCAATGCACAACGGGTGTTACATGTGTGTGACACAAACATGTCAGTCGTGCCAGTGTCATGACGATTTGCAAAGATAACTGTTCATATGTACTAGATTTAATGCAAATGTATGTGCAGCTGTATCTCTGTACATCTCTGTGATACTGTGACCTGTCTCCATCATTATGTCTTACAGATAATGCCTCGTTCATGCCTGCCAGCGTATAGCCGCCTGGAGGATGATGCCCTCATCCCGTACCTCCATGATAACTATGAGGTGTTGTTCAGCCATGTGCCACAGCATGCCCAGCAGCATGACGACCTGTGGCAGGAACTACGTAAGAGGGTTAATGATGTGGGTGGCCATAACCGCACCTACCAGCAGGTGCGCAGACACTGCACGGACCTGATACGACAAGCAAAACAGCATGCCAATGCAATCGCCAGGGAACAAGGTGGAACAGGTGGTGGGCCACCAACCCAGCCCCCACTCACACACACCGAGGAGCTACTGGTCAGCCTGGGGACACCCTCAGAACAGCATCCACAAACACTATCTACCATCGTGGAGGTAGATGTCTCCCAACCACTGAGCCTGGAGTTGCCTGGTAAGTCACTACTGCACATATGACTATTATATCCCATTTAGTTGCATGTGTCACTGTACAATATGTAATGTAACATCATATGCAAGGTATGTTTACACACATGCCGCATACTATAGTTTGCTACCCTGTGTATGCATACGTGCATACTATATGCTATTGTACAGGCGAATGTGTTAACATGCACAGTGCACCCTGTAGCTTTCATACAGTCATGGATAATGTTCAAATCGCTGTGTCACTCCTGTACAGGTACCTCTGGCATGCCGCACAGACATCAGTCCATTGCAGGTGAGACAGTTATCAGTATCAGGCATGTTAATGCATATATCTATTCGCCATATGGCCAGTTAACACATGTACACATAATGTATGGTCCAGTCATGATATACAGGTCACATCTATCATCAAGCACACTGACTACCCATGTGCAATATATACAGACTAAATTAAACACCGACATGAAACCACAGTATCTGTCATTGCTAGATGTGTGGACAGCTGTGCATACAACGGTGGAGGTGTTGTTCAATGTAGGCATATGTACTATACAGTGGAACAACACATGTGGTATGCAAACAGTACCACACAGTGAGCTGGGATGTGGGCAGCCCGCAGGATTCACCATTGTGTAATATGCCCCTGCAATGGGTGCACACATTGTGATGTGCCATCTGACAAGTCCAAGACATGTAGTGTTCCGGCTGCAATATTGACTCACTATCCTATAATACATACCCGACATACCAAACATACAACCCTTTGTCTGCATAACCCTGCGGACAGTGACGTATCTGACATCTATGGGTGTATGTCATATGGGACAACACAGACATGTGAGATAGATGGCCATCACAAACATTTGGCCAACACATGTTCACACATGGCCATGGAGGATGGCCAGAGACATGTAGCCACACAGTAGATGTGATGTGTATACACCCTGTTGCACATTGTCCACACATGGTCCAACTATAGCCTTTGTTGAATGGTTATATAGTTGATGTGGAACACTGGAAATCCTAAAAGCCTGTGCACAGCTTGTGGAGGTGTCACTTAATTCGACCATATAAGATGTGTTGAACATCATGACTGTGTCATAGCATGACAGTAGTCACCTGTACAGCTTCCACAGACATAGACACCACATCAGGCAACAGATACCGTACATTTCCCTTGCTGCTGTTGGACATCACTGTCAGCCGTGCACCTCATGTGTGTGTGGTACATAAATGTCCTGTGGGACATGGTGTATTGACAAGTCTGCCATGTGTGGACACGGTTGCCAGGCAGCTAAGACATGTTAGTAGTTGTGCAGGGGTGTCATCCGTAGTATATACCTCAGCGATGTAGGTCACAATCCACAGTAGTTATGTCATGTGTTTGCACACAGTCATGGCTATGCACTGTGTGTGTATTACACACTGTATAGCAATATAGGGACCTCATGATGCCATGCAATGGCACAGTGTCTGTACTTCACACTGTATAGCAATGTAGACACCTCATACTACCCTTCAATGTTCATGCACATCTGCTAAAAGTGCTTTCTATCTGTAAGGCATACTGTATGGACATGGTGTATTGACAAGTCTGCCATGTGTGGACATGGTTGCCAGGCAGCTAAGACATGTTAGTAGTTGTGCAGGGGTGTCATCCATAGTATATACCTCAGCGATGTAGGTCACAATCCACAGTAGTTATGTCATGTGTTTGCACACAGTCATGGCTATGCACTGTGTGTGTATTACACACTGTATAGCAATATAGGGACCTCATGATGTCATGCAATGGCACAGTGTCTGTACTTCACACTGTATAGCAATGTAGACACCTCATACTACCCTTCAATGTTCATGCACATCTGCTAAAAGTGCTTTCTATCTGTAAGGCATACTGTATGGACATGGTGTATTGACAAGTCTGCCATGTGTGGACATGGTTGCCAGGCAGCTAAGACATGTTAGTAGTTGTGCAGGGGTGTCATCCGTAGTATATACCTCAGCGATGTAGGTCACAATCCACAGTAGTTATGTCATGTGTTTGCACACAGTCATGGCTATGCACTGTGTGTGTATTACACACTGTATAGCAATATAGGGACCTCATGATGCCATGCAATGGCACAGTGTCTGTACTTCACACTGTATAGCAATGTAGACACCTCATACTACCCTTCAATGTTCATGCACATCTGCTAAAAGTGCTTTCTATCTGTAAGGCATACTGACAACACTGGAATGTGATACCCATTACACCGCTGTACATGTGTCAAGACACCATTGTGTCAGACATGTATGCATGTCAATGCAAACGTCAGCAGATTACATGTCATACTACATGTCAATGTCAAGGTCACATCAGCCATGTGTACTATTAACCTGTGCTGGTCCACATGGTGTATCACAGGGATGCATGCTTACTACCATGAGTGTGTGAACTGTATGGCTTCTGATATGACACCCGCTTGCTGTTGTATGCAACCCAGGGAGGTATGCTAACTACCACTATTAATGTCTGAGCTGCATGCCGTCTGCTGTATCACATGCATGCTGCATGCCGTCTGTCAAATCACATGCATGGTGAGTCAGTGAGTCAGTGAGTCAGTGAGTGTCTGTGTGTGTCTGTGTGTGTCTATTGTAATGTAGAGTCTTTCTTTGCATTCACAGGTGATGTAGGTGCGTTACACTCCTGCGGTCCATCTGATGTTAGTGTCCCCACAGATACTAGCTGTGATGAACATATGCATGAAGTACAGGCAGGGTTGTCAGGGGCCAAATCTGTGCCAATGGTTGCCATCCCAGCTATGTCCCCCTCTTCCCAGCACACAGTACTCATGCCAACACATACCCCATCACCAGTGGCCATAGAGGAAGGACAGTCAGCTTGTGTTAGCTTGGAACAGGAATGTGTGGTGGCTACAGAAGGTGTGTCTCCACACCATGGTGTCAGTGTAATGACTGCAGATGTGCCACACAGGCATGTGGCCAGTGCTGCTCATAGGAGGACCTCTGGCAGACATGCACCTGCAGGACAGAGCGCAGCAGCTGGTGTCACCAGATGCATGTTCCAGACTGTAATGACAGCACAGGCATGTGCTGAATGGCAGAACACAGAAGGGC
Source organism: Protopterus annectens (assembly GCF_019279795.1). Lineage (NCBI taxonomy): Eukaryota > Metazoa > Chordata > Ceratodontiformes > Protopteridae > Protopterus > Protopterus annectens. The sequence goes on along the minus strand of NC_056741.1, from coordinate 1,154,191,414 downwards.
AGAGGCTTCAGAGGGCTGCTATCCATTCTTTAAACAACAACATCCAGGCATTGGCAAATGCTCAACAGCAGATCGCTGATGTTCTGGACAGGCGATTGGGTGACATGGTTGGAATCCTTGACCATGGCATGGCAATCCACGAGCGTGAGCTGTCTGTGCTGGAACATCTGGTAGGAGTGAGGCGTAGGCCACATGGACGTAGGCCAGCTACACCATCTGGTGCAGGTCAATGTGAATGAGCCACCTCACATGCCCGCTCCTACAGTGCCAGTAGCAGTAGCAGTGCAGATGGTGCTGCACTGTCCACGCCAGGACACAGCAGGCCATGTGGACGTGGCCCTGGGCATTCCCAGCGGGGACACGGTTCCAGTGGACATGTGTCATTGGACAGTAGCCAATCTGTACCTCTGGCTGGTAGTGCCTGTGCAACCCGTGGCAGGCACAGGTCACGTGGCCATGGCTGGACACAGTGAGCTGTACATCCTGGTCTGTACAATCTGGAGCTGTCAATAATACCCCTGTGTAGGCTGGACACATGTCAGAACTGTGTGCACACATACACGCACACAGCAGAAACATCTGTAGGGCACCGCAACACCCACATGCATAACGACCACACATGTCCAATCAGATCATTGGCCCTAACCCACACACATGATGTCATCCACTGGTGCAGCCTATGCCCCTGGCAAACATTATCACCCTGTGCATATGATGATGCCTGTGCTGCATCCCTGTCATCCACACCATCAGTGCAGGGACATGTTCATATGGTCTGATGCAGAGGGTGAACAGAATAGTTAGAAGTGTATATTACATTTGTTGTGTACTGTTGGCATGCACCAGACATACCATGTAGTACAGGTTTAGAATGCATTATTATATGTTCACAGTATGTGTCTTGGTAACAACAGTAACAGCATTTTGGTAATGATGCCCTGCTTCCCTCCTTAAGGTCTAATTGCATGTGCCATTACGTTACAGTGTTTGCAGCTAGAGTGCATTGTTGTATGTTCACAGTCTGTGTCTTGGTAACAACAGCAACAGCATGTTGGTAATGATGCCCTGCTTCCCTCCTTAAGGACTACTTGCATGTGCCAATAAGTAGCAGTGTTTGCAGTTTCCCATGTGTAAATGTGAAGTACTCACAGGCATGTATGGCAATACCAGAATGCTATACATAGCCTCAACCTCACTGTTAGAAAGGCTACCATTCCACAGATGTCCAGACATCTACTGATCCAGAAGCATGTGAGCTGTTTAATAGGCTACAGTGGCTAGAGACGTGACATCCATACCGGGTCACATCACAGGTATGGTGACATGGTGCGGGGGGTTTACACAGCGGTCTGGCTGATGTCAATGTTAGAGGCTGGTTGATAGCATCAGGCCTCACTGTGTAGCAGTAATACACTGTCACATTACAGGATGAGAACACACACAGACATACACAGAAACACACAGTAACATGACCACTCTCACGGAGTCAACAACACTATAACGCACACTTGATAGTGTTGAGGTGAGGACCCCTGCCTATGTGGTAATCACCTTCACAGTACTGTGCACCCACATGACGCGACACAGAGAATGAACATGTACAGGTAGCCAGTAAGGCTGAGACTGATGGCATCAACAGGGTAGTAGACTGCATCACCATGAGGGGTTAGGGATCCTGTCCGTTCTGTATGGTAGCATACACCCTCACTCCATGCACCAGCCAGCCATACATACATACACACACACACACACACACACACACACACACACACACACACACACACACACACACACACACACTGTGGAGTCCACAAATGTCATTCACATACAGATAGCTGACATGTGTGTGATATACACACCACCCCTGCCTACGTCTTGCTTTCTACACTGCAGTATGTACAGATCTCTACAACAGTGTACAGGGGTGTGTAACAATTGGGATGTATTCCCCACCATACGTGACATATATGGCCACACAAGCAAACACACATGGCAGTACTGTGAATCATACACCTGCTATATGATGATACGTCTGACAGACATGCAGCTGTATTGGCCGCATTATGTGTACCAACACTACCTTTGGCAATTGTGCTGCTATATGCACATGGGAGGACGTAAGTGTTACAGGTGTCAAGTGATGTAGAGTCAGTAACACCCTGACCGCTGTGTAGGTTGTATGTCTTCACCTTCAAGTAACAGTAACATAGCATACTGTTTGCACATGTAATGGTAGGATGGCTTGTGACACACCTGTGAGCTGTCTTCAGCAAACATCCATCTGCAAAGGTGGACCACCACTTTATGTACACACATCCATCCATACCTGATGTACATCCTACCATACTGTCAGTATTTCACCGTATACAGGTGGCAATGATGGGGCTGCTTTGCAACTGCATGTTGTAGTTAGACACAGATGAACGACATACATCAGTTACTGCACATGCATGGTGGCTGCATGCACACCACTACATGTACATGTGTGTCTGTCCTACATTCCTGTCATGTAGCCATGTTTGTATGCATTGCAATTGGTGGACATGTGTGATGACATACATGACACATGGACTGTTGTATGATATGTTGGTTGTCATGGGTAACTAGTACAGAGGGAATGTTACCTCAGTCAACTTGCTACCTTATGTACTGTTAGCATTAAACAGCCATGGACCTACCTTCCATGTGTATGCATGTGATTGCTGTAGACACTTGTCTGCATAGAGGACAGCAAAAGCTATGCTATGTACATATGTGTTGTGTGTGTGTGGGCCATGTACATATCCACTGCGATTACATGTATGTCATATCCAAACATGAGTGTTTTCTGGTGTACAGCGACAGTCATCTGTTACAGCTGTGTAAGACCCAGGGCCCCTGTTATGTGTAGAGCCGACCTGATTATGAACTCTGGTATCATTGCATTACATACCACATGATGGAACCCTGTCAGTACATGTGTAGTCTGCACAGTTGCTGTAGACCTATGTACAGTCCACTGGTCATGAGTAACATGGTGGTGTAGTAATGGAAGGATGTGTGTTGCTGGTCCAAGGACATGGTGATGTCCGAGGGCTACATAGTAGACGGCAGCATTTACCACTGTGATCTGCACCTGAGACATCTGTGATGGCTCTTGAGTGTGTACTGGTCAATACATGTGAGTGGCCTTCGTGTACATGGGGACAGTAACACCTGGAGTGGTCCATCATGGTCTTATGGCCCACATGTCTGTATCTGAGGTATACGGTGGTAGTGCTATTGTGCACAACTGTGCCATATGCCAGGTGTTCCTCACTGCAGAGATGTCCGTATTCCCCATTGTTGGATCTGGATTGTCAGCTGTGATCACGAACGCTACACAGCTAGCACTGACGACCGGTGTCAAATGTGTGTAGTGCAGCATTCGTGCTAACAATGTTCACTATCGACACACTGTGCCCTTCCGTGTTTAGAATCCGTGTGCATACAAGACAGCCCTTCGCTACTACTAAATGTGTGAGCATGCCCAGTATGCCATTGTGTAGATGGACACACAGTACATTCCAAACTGTGCCCTTCTGTGTTTAGAATCCGTGTACATACAAGACAGCCCTTCGCTACTACTAAGTGTGTGAGCATGCCCAGTATGCCGTTGTGTAGATGGACACACAGTGCATTCCAAACTGTGCCCTTCCGTGTTTAGAATCCATGTGCATACAAGACAGCCCTTCGCTACTACTAAGTGTGTGAGCATGCCCAGTATGCTGTTGTGTAGATGGACACACAGTACATTCCAAACGGACGTGTGATACTAAGTGTGTGAGCATGCCCAGTGACACCTTGTGTCGGTTATGTGCCTCTGTGTATGGGCATGACCATTGAAATCCTGTATAGCGATAGTGGTCATCCAGGCAACAGATGTCCATACCCCACGTCAGGATGGATTCCTACATTGAACACACTGGGACTGTCTTGAAGGGAGTACTGTCTGTAGTACGTCTCGTATCCATGTAGTGTTGTAATAGTGCTCCGTAGATAGGCAAATGTCCCGCTCACACCACTGCCATGTGTTTGTCTACGTCTACCTTGGGACAGTTATATGCTTTTAGACTGCTCACTCTCCATACATTCTCTATCGGTGTCTTTGCCTTTGCTGATGATGTCATCCACCTAGAAGTTTGCCTCTGCGAGTGCTGTGTTCCAGTAATCTCGGTAGCATGTTCTGTAACTGCGTAATGCTGTAGTGTGATAAGGTAGTTAGATGTATGTTCAACTCCCGGCCCTGCCAAGTGTGTGTGTGTGTGTGTGTGTGTGTGTGTGTGTGTGTGTGTGTGTGTGTGTGTGTGTGTGTTTCCAGCTTCCTGGGGACAGAGTAATGCTTTTAGACGGCTCACTCTCCATACATTCCCTATCGGCATCTTTGCCTTTGCTGATGATGCCATCCACCTAAAAGTATGCCTCTGAGAGTGCTGTGTTCCAGTAATCTCGGTAGCATGTTCTGTAACTGCGTAATGCTGTAGTGTGATAAGGTAGTTAGATGTATGTTCAACTCCCGGCCCTGCCAAGTGTGTGTGTGTGTGTGTGTGTGTTTGTGTGTGTGTGTGTGCGTGTTTCCAGCTGCCTGGGGACAGAGTAATGCTTTTAGACGGCTCACTCTCCATACATTCCCTATCGGAGTCTTTGCCTTTGCTGATGATGTCATCCACCTAGAAGTATGCCTCTGGGAGTGCTGTGTTCCAGTAATCTCGGTAGCGCGTTCTGTAACTGCGTAATGCTGTAGTGTGATAAGGTAGTTAGGTCTATGTTCGACTCCCAGCCCTGCCAAGTGTGTGTGTGTGTGTGTGTGTGTGTGTGTGTGTGTGTGTGTGTGTTTCCAGCTGCCTGGGGACAGAGTAATGCTTTTAGATGGCTCCCTCTCCATACATTCCCTATCGGCGTGTTTGCCTTTGCTGATGATGTCATCCACCTAGAAGTATGTCTCTGGGAGTGCTGTGTTCCAGTAATCTCAGTAGCACGTTCTGTAACTGCATAATGCTGTAGTGTGATAAGGTAGTTAGGTGTATGTTCGACTCCCGGCCCTGCCAAAAGTGTGTGTGTTTCCAGCTGCCTGGGGACAGAGTAATGCTTTTAGATGGCTTCCTTCTCCATACATTCCCTATAGGCGTCTTTGCCTTTGCTGATGATGTCATCCACCTAGAAGTATGTCTCTGGGAGTGCGGTGATGCTAAAACTCGAAAGCACATTCTGTTACTGCGTAATGCTGTAGTGTGGTAGACTAGACAGGTAGGTGCTCGATTCCAAGGCATGGCAGGTGTGTGTGTTTTACAGTTATACCCTATGTGTTGGTATCTGTGGGTGGCTAGCTGTGGGATGTGTTCAGTGTGTTTTGTTGCTGACCTATATAGTGTCCACAGCCCACATATTCTGCCAAGACACTGGGTAGTCAACACATACATTCATCAATAGGCCTGGTGAGTAAATGTCAGCAGCCCTACTCTTACCCTTAATACAGTCTGACCCATGTGACGCAACAGAACACACATGCCTTGATAGTAACAACACTACATGATGCAGGTGGCACATGTAGTTTCCTTTTCATGCCTGTCTAATGCTTTGCTGTCATGTGGTCCACTGTTGTGATATAAATGCAATATCTACATATGTGTGTACATGTATATGTGTGTATGTATATCTATGTATATATATGTATACAAATAATATATATGATATATGTAGATATAGCGAGATAGACATAGATATAAACATATATGTCTGGGGACATCAGCACTATTGAATGTTTGTGCCGGATGATCTGTACGTGATAACCTGGGATGTATGTATATCTGCTATGGCATAGTGGTAATGCACATCGTCTGTTGTGTGCAGGGTCCCGGGTTGTAGTCATGTAGACACCAGTTATTTTGTAGCTGGGAAGACCATGGGACATCGAATATGGTGATAGTAAGGCACCTGTTACCAATTGTGTACGGACCTGAGCGACACTAAGCAGTGGTTATTAATTTGGAGGTTCGGTATGGGTCATATAATTATTCATTAGAAGACTATACTATGCAGATGAGGTTGACAATAGTGTATCCCATTTATTCCCAGGGTGTGATGCAGATACCTGGAGTGTATGTGTGTAGTTAGCTGGGTGCAGGGCTCGAATATAGTTGACAGCATGGGAGGGGGGTCAGACATACTGTACGTACATTGCAGAACTGTGCCTCGGGAGTGCTCCTGCCTTAGCATGCCTAAGCTAGAGGTGTGTCTATACCTGCCTGGTGACATTGGGAGGGACAACAGCAGTGGTGGGGTTGTCAGGGTGTACAGGCTGCACAAACAGGTGATGATCAGCACAATCAGCAGATGACATGGCCAGCCTGCACCTGAACAGTACGGTAATGTGAGCAAGCATCATACACACAGGTTTCTTCCGCACTCTACACCACCAGTGTATACCTGCGGAGACATTTCACAACACAGTGCAACCAAATGAGAAGGGCTGCAGCAGGCAACATAGACCAACATGGGCAGGAGGCTGAGGGCAGTGAAGATGTGTATGCTGCTGAACATCCCTTTCTGGGGTGACATAAGACTTTATAGACCCAGGGTGACTTACCAGGGGCTACATGAGCTGGGGATGGTGGAGCACTATTGGGTGGACAGAGTCCTCCTACAGCGGCTTGTTGACCTGTGTCTGCCACACCTGACACTTTAAACAGGCCGAGGGAAACCCATCACAGTGGATACCATGGTATGTGTTGGCCTGGGTATACTAGCCACAGGTACCTCACACAGCACAACTGGATATATCATGGGGATCTCACAGGCATCTGCATGCAGAGTATTGCGCCAGTTCACAGACGCTATGTCAACACATGCTAGTGAGCACGTACATGTCCTCAACACACGTGATTAGTAGACCAGCAATATGCATCTCTTCAATCACATGGATGACTACCCTGGGATACTGGGTGCAATAGCCTGCACACACATACACATCAAAGCACCACCCGGTGAGCAGGGTAGGGCCTACAGTCACTGCAGGGGCATACCCTCCAACAGCTAGGCCATATGCGATGGCCAGGCCATTAGATTGAACGTGTGTGCTGTCTGCCCTGGAAGCTATGATGATTCCGATATATGGCTTCTGACACAACTGTACCACACCTTTGCCAATATGGACATCCCCTAGTGGGGGATGCTGGGTAACCACTGGTGTCATGGCTGATGACACCCAGCAGCAATGCACACACACCTGAACACTCACACCATAATGAGGTGGTTGCACAGGCAAGACATGTAATTGAGCATGTGTTTGGGATGCTCAGTTCACAGTTCTGGTATCCGGACACATCCAGTGGAGCCCTGCAGTATTCACTAGCTACATGCACACAATTTGTTATGGTATTTGCTATGCTACACATTCTAATCCTGCAGTAACAGTTGCTGCAGGAACAGCATGGGGCAGGGCCACATGGCCCAACACCACTGCCAAGGCCTGTACAGGCACAGTGTGACTTGGCAAAGGAACTACCTGAGCAGGACCCAGTCGGCAAAAGGCCATGCACATTATGACCTGCCCTTGGCAAAGAGGCAACACAAGGCATATGCACTGACACAGTAGGTACCAACGGATGCCCCCTCTCTGACGCGCACACAGTACAATGGATGCCAAACATGACACTACCTGTGCTCGGCCATGTATAGGAGGTGCACTGTGTGCATCTGACATAGGCAGCCCTCCAGCACTGTCCTCAGGTCCAGAACACCCCCAGGGTACGTCTATCAACCTAATAATTGGCAGTTGTATTAGAATGTGTATTCACCCATTGCTATGGTATGTATGTGAGCATACAAGAGACTTTGGTGGCTGACTGTTAGGGCAGCAGACAGTACATGTCCGTAGTGGCACCATGACATCTGTAGCACATATGGGGGTTACAATGGTAGCCAGTAGTACACAAGGTGTCCTAACCCACTGCAGATTATGGGATGAACATCATGTGTGTCCGTACAGCCCACACACGTTCCATGCAGCTGGACAGGTGTGGACCAATACAGACAAATGATTTACAATGGCCTATGGATATGCCCAATGAATGACCCCAACCTCCAAAGACACACACAGACTACAGCAGACCAGGCGGTTTGATGTAGGTTGTAAAAGCTAGGACGTCCAACACCATTGTGCTGGTATTTAACGCTGAGATCTGACGTACACTGGTATCCCTCCAACCAGCAATTTAGGTAGGTCCACACACTGACATGGAGTACCTGGCATACCAGTACAGTAGCAGCAGATGTGTACAACTGTCAGCTGTGCCCCCTTTCTAACCTACACATGTGAGAGTCATGTGCACCACCCACAGTGCTGTGTAGGACTGTGGATGCAGTTGGATGTCCCCCACACTATGCAGACATGTAGCAACTGTCAATGCCATATGACCATTAGCTACCCTGCAGACACAGCATGACACCTGTCTGTGTAGAACAGAGGGGTCGGCAACACAGTACTGACTATCTGGACATGTGACACATGCGATACAGTTGTCCATACTTGGCATGCTCACACACATGATGGTATGATGGTAATGTCGGTCAACAACATGTGTAACAGTCATACTGGGCATGCTCACACACTGACACACAGGACGGCCAGGCATGCATACACCAGTGGTCCGGACATATCTGCCAGTACATTGCTATACTGTTGGATGACTGCGCTGCATGGTGTGTGTGTGGTCTATTGTCTGTACATATGCCATGGTCTATTGTTAATTCACATGAGCTGTGTGCACAGGATACTGCTACCAACATGTGAATAGGGCGGTTCTTTGTTTGTGGACAGACAGACGCCTTTGGATACGGACTGGGTAAGGCACATTCCAGCAGGTGGGAGCAGTTGTGCATGGGTTTGCACAGTGTTAAGCACTGCTGATCTCTGGTTACAGCACCTTTTACCCGTTTAGACTCCACATTTCTTTGACAGTGCACTACTGGCATACTGGTAGACAAACACGCTTACAGCCGCTCGCTCACCAAAGTTTCTGCTTACATTTGTCACTCACGCTGGGTGTGTGTGATCCCTTGTGATGCGTATTACATCGGACTACATGACTACAGTATCAGGTATGTCTAACCATTTGGCGACGGCAGGCGTTCGACTGTGCAGACTCGGCGGCCTGTCCAGTGATGTAATCATATTATATGTGTGTTCCTCATACGCTCTGGTCCCATCTGCCTGATAAATGGGAACCGATACTCTGCAATGTTGACATGTGAATATGATTTTGTTAATGCAGCTGTCCGGCGAGTCATGCTACCGCATACCTACTGTACGTTTTCCACCTTTCAGATTGCACGATGGGAGACTGTAGGAATAACACCTTTTCCACTTTGTATGGGACAGTCTCTCATTAGGCATATGTCATGTCACGATACTCTAGCCATTGCAACTGTCCTGATTAGGGGACATTCTCATATTCTACATGTCTGTAGTGGTTGCTTGTTACAGGTCTTGTATACCTGACACGTC